>NC_064628.1:537134729-537436107 GCF_023864275.1 Schistocerca cancellata | reverse complement strand
AATGCTTTACCTCAATAAAGCGAAACGCGTCTGGTGAAAGAAACACGCTTTTTTTTGTAGTTGCAACGACAGAAAGAAAGTATTCTCAAGAAATATACAGAGATCTTTCACATTGTAAACCGCTGGAAAAATGTTTGCATTGCAAAACACGGAATCCGAATGAAAGCTTCATTAGTTGAATTTGAGAACGCTTGTCAAAAACTGTTTTTGTTGACATATCAGCTTTTCATATTGGTGTGATGGACGCCATAACACGTTTTACTGATGGAGTAACAAACAGATTAAAAACCATGGGCAGAGTAGGCCTGAAAACAGAGGGCAACGAGAAAAGTGGGCTATTGTCACACAATGTATCGCTGAAGCTGGAAAAGCTGCTGAAAGCATGACAAAGGTGGCCAGAATAATAAAGAAAAGAAAAAAAAGATTAAAAGGACATTAAGAATCAACAAGATTATGGATCTGGAATGTTTCGACATTTTATCATTGAGAAGAAAAAGACATGCGAATCTTTAGTTTCAATTTTCCATAATCAACATTTTTGCATACTTAGGTGTCATTATCTAATCCAATATTAAAGCTACAACAACAAAATTTTTCATGATTAATAATATGCTGCTGGCCTACACAGTGAACCATATTATTCAAGAATGTGTTCAATATTTTAAGCTGGAGTATGTCATACGTTTTTAAATTAGCAGCAGAAAGAAGGCTTCCAAAATGCTTTTCCTTAAAAATAAACAGAATAACAAACTGGAAAACAGTCCTGGCTTACTGTTTTAACAAGTTAAATAATGAATTTGTTTTGGCCTTTTATTTTAAATAGTGTGGAAGTACAGTGCACCTATAAAAAAATTACTTATAGTTCAGTACGTAACAGAAAAATCAATACTCACTTCGCTCTGTATTTCTCGGTTTTTAAATTTTTTACATAGAGGCCACAATCTACTAACTATTTTTTAAAGTGTCATTTCAGTATCTATCAAAGTTTTGGAGTTATTAAAATTCACTTGCTGTTTTCTCTGTGCCGGCCGCGGTGGTTTAGGCGCGCAGTCCGGAACGGCGCGACTGCTACGGTCGCAGGTTCGAATCCTGCCTCGGGCATGGATGTGTGTGATGTCCTTAGGTTAGTTAGGTTTAAGTAGTTCTAAGTTCTAGGGGACTGATGACCACAGTAGTTAAGTCCCATAGTGCTCAGAGCCATTTTGAACCTCTCCTAGGTGTCAGCAGAACAACTTGGTCATGGATTTTATTTCTGGCCACAAAAGCTTGTCAGTGCATGAAGAGCAAGGAACAGAAGACACCGCAGTTTCTGTGTTGATGATACCATCGGCTGGAACAACATACTGTCAACCGCTGGTTGTATCTGGGTTGCACACATTCAAAGATTTTGTCCACAGATTTACCAACTCGGCTCTACTTCCCAGCTCGATAACAACTTCACGAGTATGTCATTAAATGTTTAAAAGCTGTACACGCTAATCATAACTGCCAGGAATAGGATGAAAATTTAAGAGTGGGATCGATTCTTGGGCGTGATATATCGCAAGTGCGCCATTTTCGCCGTAAAATATGGCGTCAAGTTGGTTATGTTCCCTCGTTACTTCAGTGGCTCTCCACCTAAGGGTAATTACTCCCTCCGAGAATGAAATTAAATTTTCTGAAGCGTGAAACCGAAAAGGGTCTGATTACGGTTTCTTGTTGTTGTGATCTTCAGTCTGAAGACTGGTTTGATGCAGCTCTAGAGTTTATCCCATGCAAGCTTCTTCATATCTGCAAGACTTCAACCCCCAAAACTTTCTTCCAATACCAGGTTTAAGATTCCTCGATGCCTACTGATGTGCAATATCAAATTTCTATTTCCCCAATTCGATTTAGCTGTCTTCGTTAGATATTCGACCCATTTAATCTTCCGCACCCTGTAGCACTGCATTTCAAAAGTTTCTGTTCTTGTCTGAACTGCTTATGCTCCACTCTTCACATAGTACAGCGCTTAACTTCTTACAAAGATCTTCAGAAATGATTTCCTAAAACTTAAATTTATATGGGATGTTGATAAATTTCTCTTTTCCAGAAACAATTTTCTTGTCAGTCCGCATTTATATCCTCCCTACTTCGACCACCGTCAGTTATTTAGGCTCCCAAATAGAAAAACTGATCAGTCGCTTTTAATTTCACATTTCCTAACTCACGCTATCAGTATCTGTCAACGGAACGGAAACCGCTTGTAGCATGTGCCTTTAATCTGAAGGTGACCGCTAGCTGCTCGAAACCGGTTATATCATCAGGAAACGCTCATGTGATTGTGTAATGTAGAACGTAAGACAATCACTAAATCTATAAGATGGTACGTCAATTTTTCCATAATTTTGTAAAAATTTAGAAGTTCCTGTAAATAAACATTGTATGTGTGCTTGTGTGCACGGGCACGTTTGTATTTGTCTATTACTCTAATATTGAGAAACTAATATCGTACCCTAAGATGCAGAGACCATTTAGTCATTGTTTTGATTTAAGCGTTATCGCTGTGTAAAGGTAGCAGTGTAACAAGCTGTATTGGTTAAGTGCCGTCTTTTGCAATTGTAATGATATTCTTATTGAGACCAGATGAGTTTCATTTTATTCTAATGCATCTTCGGTGGTCAGTTTTTTGTTGTTGTTTACTTCATTCCTCGTTTTCTCCTACGTGCACGTTTTGGGCGTTCAGCACATAGCATTTTCACTGCACTAAATATTCACATTTCTGTGTTGAGAAGATCTATTGTCATCTTGCCATTTCTGAAACTGCGAAAAAAAGGCCGATAGGCAAAGAATACAGCATGTATATAGCACTGAAACTTTGATCTTGCTGTATTGATGTACCTTGAAGTCAATAAAAATGGAGTATCCTGAGATGAATAAAAAACGATAAAAAATAAAGCTGAAGAAGTGGGTTTTCTTGTGACCTCTATCGTGAGTGAAGTACACTAACGTTCGGTTCTTCCAATAAATATAAGTGTAGCATCGTTTCCTTCGCGGCTAAAATTATGTGGTCATTCCACTTTGCATTGCTCGTGATACATACTTCTAGCTGCTTAACGGATGTGACACATTACACTAACTACTTACCCATCTTGTAGTCAAATGATAACTGGTTTTTTCGTCTGTTTACGCACGTTGCATTACAATTATTTATTTTTAGTGTCAGTTACAAGTATTTGTGCTAATGGTTGATCATCGGTAAGTCTCTTAAGATTTTGCAACAACATTTTAGAGACACGTTCTTGCTAAATATAACAGCTACGTCAGCGAAGAGCCTCAAGGAGTTACAGTCGGTTTTCTACGTTGTTTGTTATACAGGAGCAGTAGTGGCAGTTCTTCGAGTCATGTCAATTAGACTTCCTCTAACGATATTTGTAATTTAAAACTACATTCTAAACGTTGTCTGTAGACAGGCCTTTGATTGAATTAGAAAAGTATTCCAAAATTATATTGTATTGCATTGTATGGAACTGGGGACCTAGAAACGACCGAGAGGCTTCGTCCCCGCCGTAGCCCGCAATGGTACACAACCCCACTACAGGCTACAGCAGTCCACTCACCCCACCTCCCCGCCGCCCCACACAGATCACAGGGTTCGGCCCCCAGTGGACCCCCCCCCCACTTCCCGGCAGATTAAAACTGTGTGCCGGACCGAGACTCGAACTCGGGACCTTTGCCTTTCGCGGGCAAGTGCTCTACCAACTGAGATACCCAAGCACGACTCACGCCCCGTACTCACAGCTTTACTTCTGCCAGTGCCCCGTCTCCTACCTTCCAAAAGGCAAAGGTCCCGAGTTCGAGTCTCGGTCCGGCACACAGTTTTAATCTGCCAGGAAGCTTCATATCAGCGCACCCTCAGCTGCAGAGTGAAAATCTCATTCTGGAAACATCCCCCAGGCTGTGGCTACGCCATGTCTCCGCAATATCCTTTCTTTCAGGAGTGCTAGTTCTGCAAGGTTCGCAGGAGAGCTTCTGTTAAGTTTGGAAGGTAGGAGACGAGGTACTGGCAGAAGTAAAGCTGTGAGTACGGGGCGTGAGTCATGCTTGGGTAGCTCAGTTGGTAGAGCACTTGCTCGCGAAAGGCAAAGATCCCGAGTTCGAGTCTCGGTCCGGCACACAGTTTTAATCTGCCAGGAAGTTTCATATCAGCGCACACTCCGCTGCAGAGTGAAAATCTCATTCTGTAACCCCCAATGTTTGCGTGGTAGAGTAATTATGGTGTACGCGTACTTGGAGAAAGGATTTGCACAGCAATCGCCGACATAGTGTAACTGAGATGGACTGAGAAGAACCAGCCCGCATTCGCCGAGGCAGATGGAAAACCGTCTTAAAAACCATCCACAGACTGGCCGGCACACCGGCCCTCGACACTAATCCGCCGGGCGGATTCATGCGGGATGCGGGGGACCGGCACGCCTTCCAGTCCGGAAAGCAGTGCATGACCGAACGGCTAACCGGGTGGGCTATCCCAATATTACGTAAGCACTTATTTTATTCTTTGGGCAACGGTATGTAACTATGAAGTAGGAGTTCTGGTAATCAAGCAATAGAGCATGAATCTGGTCTCGACTGTCTATATAACCGTCGTGATCTCATTAGCTAGCAGAATAAACTGCGTCTCAGACGATGGTGCTTACTGAATTTATGTCGATTCTTATGGATAAGTTCCCAGTTTTCCACAAGAGGCACCTTACGCGACCACACAATATGTTCTACAATTCAACAACAAAAGGATGTTTCTGAGATAAGTCTGTAGTTTTTCGCGTCTGTCTTACTACACTTTCTGAAGACTAGAATTAACGTGCTCTTTTCATCTCTGTAACATTATCTGACAATTGCTAGCTATGAAATGCTCCCACAATAAAAATTTTCACGGATCACTGCCGCAAATTCGTATTGTCTAAGAGATGATATAATATTCGTCAGTATGCCACTCGGCAGTGCCTGTTATCGCGTTAATTCATGTCTTTTAAAGTCTATTTATCTAGTTGTCAAGAAGAAAATCACTGATAAAAGCAATATTTCGCTTTAGTTCTAATGCCTGGTCCCCTCCAAACCAGCGCAGCTTGCGTCACAGTCACGATACAGAAAGTAGTTACTCTCCCCCAAAAAATTACAATAAATGTAACAATTTAACACCTTCTGTCATTCTAAGATGTTCTTAAATTCTAAATTTAGTTATTATTATTATTAATGAAATGAAATTGTTCTATTCCACTTGCAGGGGAACATTTTTCGCAGATTGTGGCGTTTGGATGCAATCACGTCCTTAAACCTAAAGCTGTTCTCAGATGGGACGAGAAGGAGTTCGAGAAAAAGGGGCTGGTCGATTTTTGTGACGTCATAAGAAGGAATTTCACGTTACACAGCATTAAGTAGCTTGTAAAACTGAATAAAACAAGACAGTGTTGCTTCTTGGGGAGGAACGTGGCCAATGACATGCAAGAGTGCATTGTGTGTCACACGCAGAAGTTGGGAAATGCCATATTGGAATGTATGCTATTTCAGAGCACTAGTAACTTGAAGATCTCTTGAAAACATAGAGTTATTGCTACAGTTTTTTGTAACATAATGATGGGAAATGTCATATTGACTGTTAAAGAATTTTTGTAGTTAGTTCTTTATAGCTTATAACTTGCGTGTTATGAATGTCGCCCGTTTCAAGATAACAGCGTTTTGAAGATTTATCAAAAACGCGTTGTTCGTTTTAGGATTTATTATAACTGAATATCAGTTTATGACAGATCGGCGATTAAAGACTTCAGGGGATCGTAAGAGAAAAGACATTGCCATCTGTTACGCACATTCTCCGTAATGTAGTGGATAGAGGCGCAGAGAACAGACACAAAGAGAGCTGGTTCTTATTAGTTCAATGTTCTATAATATTCAATGTTATCTACATATTTTGTTAACATGCCGGGGGACATGAACCAACTAATTTGCAAAACTGCTACCCACGTCAGAGCCTGGTCTTATTTGAATGCAGTATTTATTTAATCATCTAAGAAAATCTCCAGATTGTGGGATACATAATTCCTTTACAAATATTGTGTATTCCTGCGAGCACAAACACGCATGTACACACACACACACACACACACACACACACACAGACGCACACACACAAGCAATTAAATGGAGTACAGAAAACTGAAGAATAATATTGCAGTAAATAACGGATTTTTTTGCCATTAATGGTGTTCTTCCGTGTGTTCTGCCAAGTTGTTTTCATTTTATGTACAATATTTCGAGGACCGGCCCGACACCTTCTTCAGGTGTTGCATGTTTTAAAGTTATGAAAATGTGAACAATTTTTTGCGATCTGGGCTGCTTTTTATTACTAATGTACGTTATTAATCTGGGAAAATCCGCTTTTAAAAAGAAACGTAGCCAAGGCGCAGTTACCACTCACAGGAAAAACATAACAAACTGGTGGATGAAGAATACATTACCTTTGTGACGAAGCATAAAACGCCAAAGTTATCGTTTAAGGTCGTAAGAGCCACCGCGGCGCTGTGTAACTAGTCGTTGATAATGAATTATTAAATACCACATTGATGTATGCAATCTACGAAGAAACTTATTTAGAAATATGCAAAAGCTTTTTATACCAGGCGGAAGACACAAATCACACAGCAAGTATAAGCCAGGAACGGCTGCCGTGATTTTACAACTGTTCATCTGAATGCGGCACCGCAATCGCGAATGTCAAATCAGTTGATATTTTACTGTTAACACTGTGCGAGTAAATCGAGAAGCAGAAATACTGGTTCTGACAACAATAATAAAACAATGCCAAGGCAGCCTTCGTAAAAACTGGTTCTGGAGTTGCGGCTAGTCTTGCAGATTCCAGCGACAAGGCTCTGCCTGCCGAACAGATGTATAGTGACGACACACATACTGTATTATCTAAGTCACTGAAACACAGACGGCAAAAATACTTATTTCCATTCCTCTTATGCATGAATATCTAATGTTCCAGTAGAAAAATTTTTAAAAAATATATCCTAAATTTGTTTTCTCGGCTGTGAACAGTACATTCTCTGTTCATTCACAGGCCAGTTACAGGGTAAACCTGACTACCGACAAAAGTTCAGGAGTTATTCAGAGATATTTGGTTAGTATTTTGGTGTAAGGGTCCCTTTGTCTCCAATGGATATTACAGAGTAATAATGTTATTATCTGTTATTCAGATTGTTATGTAAATTAACTTCGTTTTTGTGCAAGCACCTCCACATCAGTGAAAAAATCCTGTAATGTGCTATCAATGAAAAAACGCATCACAAAACACAGAATAAGACAACAACCCGCAGAGACATGCGAAACTACTCTTAAGCCCGTCTCACACGGAGCAAGGTTCGCCGCAAGTTTGCGAGATGGCGTGCATGCCTGCCGGCTATCTTCCATGCCGAAGCTCTCCCATGGTGCAAGATCGGCAGCTAGTTGTGTTGTGATCGGCTGTATGTCGTATCGAACGAAGATGGCTGCTTCAGGTACAGATGTTCAGAGCAAACTGGCGTTATTAGCTGTTTTGGTGCTAAACGATGCAGAAATGCATGCTAATGAGAGAAGAAGAAAGAAGGAATGGACGAAAAACTGGATTAAGAGGAGAAACGCTGGAAAAGGTGTGCTCTCCATGCTTCATAAAGAGTTGAGGTTAGTTCGCATAACACCTACTTTTGTTTGAAAAGTATCACCATTTCATTACTGTTTGACTTTACAAATATACCAATAATGACTGTTACATACGACTTTATTTTATAGGATAGATGGTCGTACACCCTTTGCAAATTTTATACGAATGGATGTATTGGTATTTGAAGAACTGCTTTGTATGGTTTCGCCTATGATTCAGAAGAAAGACACGGTGATGCGTCAGGTAATTTTTCATGGCAAGCAATGATCCGCCAAAAACAGTAACTTATCATAATACCATAAAGATGGTTTGTATATCTGCAAAATTGTAAGTTCATATTAACATAGTAAAATGTACATGGTAAAGCTACATCGTAATCCATTACCATTCAAAATTATGTGATTTCAAAAATCGGGTGGATATTCAGTGTGATATTTCTAGGAAATAGTCTTAAATGTGTCCGATTTTTGCAAGTAGTAGGTTTCTACATTCAACACAAAATTTATAGTTTTGTACTTACGTCGTTCATCCCAGCGCCACTGCTTTTCGATGATTTTACTTTGGCGTACTCCACTTTAAACCGAGTACTTAAATTGTGCATTTTGCTATAGCACTCCTTGCTCGTCGTATATGGTCGAACAAGACACACGGCACTTGCAACTCTTTCGAGTGCTTCTGCACCCAAGTCTTTATTATAATAGTTTGCGCTTTTCACGACGTACAGACACTGTTCTTCCCTATAAGTACATATCAATGCTTCAATCGTTTCCTTGGACCACTGCGGTGCCATTATTTAATAATTATAAGAACTTCCTACCGCACCTCACAACAGCAGAAAAGCGACTATAAACAAAGGCTTCCCGCCCAAGCGTTCCGCGTCTGACGTCACAAACAAAACGTCTCATGATTGGCCAACGCAGGTAGCCCGCAGGGAACTTCACAAGAAAAATAGCACCGGACCTATCGTGGAAATCTTACAAGGTTCCCAGCAAGATAGCCCGCTAGCAGACGACGGAGCCCGCAAGGTAGCCGTCGCGCGAGCGAGCAAGGAAACGTACAGCGAATCTTGCACCGTGTGAGACGAGCTTTAGTCGTTGCCATCGCTGCAGAACTGCTCATAAAAGCGTCTTCGTGTCGGTCTTCCGTTGCATTAAGTGAATCCATAAGTATAGGGGTTGGATAAAAATACGGAAACACCAGAAACGTAACACATTACCATGGCTAATAAACTGTAGAAACCCATTGGCATTCAGAACGGCTTCCAGTCGTCCCAGAATGGATAAATATAGGCCATGTATGGTTTTCAGTGGGTTCTCATATCATTATTCCTGCAAAATAGTGGCAAGTTCAGGTAACAGTCATGGAGATGGATAACTATCACTCAGCCTCCTCTCCGAAGCAGACCACAAAGGCTCAGTAATATTGAGATTTGGTGACCAGGGGTGATGCGACATTTCATCCTCGTGCTTAAACATCTAGTCCTGGACGATGTGAATTGTGTGAACAGGAGCGCTGTCGTCTTGGAACACAACATCACGATTGAGGAACAAATACTGTACCGCTAGGATAGACCTGGTCAGCCAGAATGGTCACATAATTGTTAGCATCAATGTAACCTTGCAGGGTAAACATGGGGCCATGGAATACTAGAATACGACTGCCCAAATCACCAACCGAACCCCCGCCATGTTACAGCAGCGCAACATGCAGGTGTGGTTAGCATCTGCATTTACGTCCAAGAACCATTTCTTATGGTGTTTTCATATATTTGTCCACCCCTGTACGTGAGCTGCTATCCGCCAACTCTTCACCAGTAAACCTGTTCCGTCTACTGTGTATCACTGTTTCCACACAACCAAGACTGCCGAAAAAACAAATCTGAGGCAGGACTAATCTAGGGCGAAAAACGCCAGCGCCGGTTTTGTAAGATCCACATTTCAGTCGTACACGAGAATCATAAGATATTTATTTTGAAGATAATTTATTGTCCGTCAAAATCACAACGATTTCAATATGAAGTTCACTGTTTCGGCAATCACCGCCCACCTTCAAGCGATAAGAGAGTTGCTGTCGCTCACTTTCACCGCTGCGGAAACCACATTGTCGATGGATTTTACTGTATTTTAACTTTGACGTGAACATGGTAACTTCTCTTTTTAACTAAATTATCTTGCAGATCTGAGGACGAGCTGGTGATGGCTGAAACCGATTATTTCATCTTAAAATTCTTGTGACTGTACCGAAAAGAATTACTTTCGAAGGTGCCATTGCCGTTTTCAACAGAAGTGCCGTGGGGAAAAGAGAAATTTTATTTCAGAACGAGACACACAGCGCATTTCGTCAACATAATTCCAGTGCAATACAGATACTGCAACGAGCGTACAAAAACCACGGTTTCCGCTATCAAAATACTCCCACATTATTCTCTGTAATTTTGAAGGTCGTGTTCTACATCTGCATCTACATGGATACTCTGCAAATCACATTTAAGTGCCTGGCAGAGGGTTCATCGAACCACCTTCACAATTCTCTATTATTCCAATCTCGTACAGCGCGCGGAAAGAATGAACACCTGTATCTTTCCGTACGAGCTCTAATTTCCCTTATTTTATCTTGGTGATCTTTCCTCCCTATGTAGGCTGGTGCCAACAAAATATTTTCGCATTCAGAGGAGAAAGTTGATGATTGGAATTTCGTGAGAAGATTCTGCCCAACGAAAAACGCCTTTGTTTTAATGATGTCCACCCCAAATCCTGTATCATTTCAGTGACACTCTCTCCCCTATTTCGCGATAAGATAAAACGTACTCCCCTTCATTGAACTTTTTCGATGTACTCCGTCAATCCTATCTTGTAAGGGTCCCACACCGCGCAGCAGTATTCTAAAAAAGGACGGACAAGCGTAGTGCAGGCAGTCTCCTACTAAGGTCTGTTACATTTTGTAAGTGTCCTGCCAATAAAACTCTGTCTTTGGTTAGCCTTTTACACAAAATTTCCTTCCAATTTAACTTGTTCGTTATTTAGTTGAATGGTTCAAATGGCTCTGAGCACTATGGGACTTAACATCTATGGTCATCAGTCCCCTAGAACTTAGAACTACTTAAACCTAACTAACCTAAGGACATCACACAACACCCAGTCATCACGAGGCAGAGAAAATCCCCGACCCCGCCGGGAATCGAACCCGGGAACCCGGGCGCGGGAAGCGAGAACGCTACCGCACGACCACGAACTGCGGACGTTATTTAGTTGAATTTACGGCTTTTAGATTAGACTGTTTTATCGTGTAACCGAAGTTTAACGAGTTCCTTTTAGCACTCATGTGGATGACCTCACACTTTTCGTTATTTAGGGTCAATTGCCACTTTTCGCACCATTCAGATACCCTTTCAAAACGTTTTGCAGTTTGTTTTGGTCTTCTGATGACTTTTTTAGTCGGTAAACGGCAGCTTCATCTGCAAACAACCGAATACGGCTGCTCAAATTGTCTCCAAAATCGTTTGTATAGATAAGGAACAGCAAAGGGCCTATAACACTACCTTGGGGAACGCCGGAAATCACTTCTGTTTTACTCGATGACTTTCCGTCAATTACTACGAACTGTGACCTCTCTGACAGGAAATCATAAATCCAGTCACATAACTGAGACGATATTCCATAAGCACGAAATTTCACTACGAGTTCAGCCCATATATATTACTAATCGTCACAATGAGGGATCTGTTCTCTGTGCTGCCATGAGTGAGATACACAGCACCAGTCGTGTAGCGTACTGGTAAATTACTTCGAGCAGCCGCCACTAAGCAGCTGTTCTCGTTACAGATGTAGTTGGATTTCGTCTTGCAGTTCAGGGCAGCCGTTGGGGTCAAGCTATGAAGCTCTTACTCTTGTTCCAATTTGAACTACGCTATAACGAAAATTTACTTTGTCTCTGAACTGTCGCCAAAGACTTAAAATTGTATGTAGTTGGACATTTATGATTGCTTTAAGACGAACGACAATTCTGCCCTGTAGCAAAGTGTTTAAACAAACGTCTTTGCAGATTGCACTGTACAGCTCTCAAAAGGTCCTAGACGGCTGTGCTATCTCGACCGAAATAATTTGGATCTAATGAACTACTTTTCATTATCTTTGAACTATGTGTCTTTTCGAAACGGTGTAACCTCCCCACAAAAAATAGTAATATTAAATATTATGGATAATGATTCTAACCTCAGAACAAAATTGGTTCCCATTTATAATCTTCGTACAGAAATGCATTCACATTTAATGTACCCACAAAATTCTTTTCTCATCTAATGTAAGCTTGAAACAGAAAAATTCGTAAACCTCGTAATAAAAAATAAATTCAGTAACCTGGTGAATTTTGGACGACAGCAGTGCTGCGTTATGGCCCTGTAAGATCATTCTGAATAAAAATCAAAAATTCTTACCTCAATAAAAACGGCGAATATATCTGCTCTTACCTAAAATTTTTCCGACACAGCTCTGTGCAATGCTGGCCGATAGATTTGTCATTTATGAAAGAAAGCAACTGATTTTTCTTTTGCAACAATAGGAATGATCATGGATTGAAGAAATTAGTAAATTCTTTAAATTGAAATGAATGTTTGTTAGAAATTACTTTATATCACGAAGATTATTATTAGCACATTTTTTAAAGATTTACATGGGAGTTCACATAACATTACTAGATATGCGCGAGGCTGCTTTTTACCTTATACAATAATACTTAGGCTCCGGCATCGCTGCACCGCGACCAGCCAGCCAACATGATACACTACACCAGACCAGAGCAGACTGAAGACAAGCGCAGACTAGCAACAACTTACTGCTACAGCTACACAGTACCTACTGCAGTCAACACTGCTCTCTGGTCAGCGATTCTGTAATGCCTTGCATATCGCAGGCCGCGCATAAGCAATACATCGAAATTACATCTGCACGGACCTCTTACATAACCCTCCACTGGGGGGGGGGAGGGCAAAAATTTGGCAGCGATGGTGAGTCAATTGGACTTGCCATCAGCAACAAATTTTTCTTAATTAACTAAGTTTACAGTCACAGAGTATATATATATATATATATATATATATATATATATATATATATATATATATATATATATATATGACAAAATGTATATGCAATGAGTACAAAACATATTAAAAAATGACATAAAGTGCACACACACTGTATATATTTTTACCATTTTACAAGAACTAGGATACGCAATGAGTATAAAACATGTTAGCAAATGACATAAAGTGCACACGCACTGTATATATTTCTACCATTTTACAAGAACTAGGATAGAAAAGGGAAGGATTGCATCATGGTTGTAGCACAGTAGGTTGCACGTAGCTGCACTGAAAGTCCAAGTCCGCAGCTCGTGGTCGTGCGGTAGTGTTCTCGCTTCCCGCGCCCGGGTTCGATTCCCGGCGGGGTCAGGGATTTTCTCTGCCTCGTGATGACTGGGTGTTGTGTGATGTCCTTAGGTTAGTTAGGTTTAAGTAGTTCTAAGTTCTAGGGGACTGATGACCATAGATGTTAAGTCCCATAGCGCTCAGAGCCACTTGAACCATTTTTTGAAAGTCCGCGTCTCTCTACAGAAGCTCAACACCAAGTGAGACAATCTGAAGTTCTCTTCCCTGAAGTATTAATCAGTGTAGCCAAGACACTGAAATGTCGTATTAATATTCAGTGTTATCATTTTGGTAGTACATTAGGCACACCGAACAGTGGGACCATAATAACATCTCCATCGTTCAAGGTGGTGGACAGCATGTCATGTGAACACCACACTCTTGCAAGGTACACCGACGTAGAATTAGTGCAAAAACCAAATATAGTGCTCCATGATCATGAGGATGGACAGGACAAACGGACATTGCAGTAATTTCTGGTAATTAGGTCAGAAGGTGAAGGACATTAAGTCTTATGCTAGTCATCATTGAGAATTACACTATCTATCTATGGATGGCACTCATTGCCTAGTTACTAAACATTTCTGTACTATGTATGAAGTATTACAGAATATTATTTCCTAAGTCATCTGATTACAGTGAACATTGGCGCTCATTGGCCAGTTACAAACCATTTTTATGCATTATTCAAAAGTGATCATTCAAAGCAAGAGTTAATTAATGGCATACCATTTACATAATTCATCTAGTTATAGTAATCATTGGCACTCATTGGCCAGTTACTAACCATCAGAAGTCATCATTCAAAACAAGAGTTAATTAATAGCATAGCATTAACATAATTCATCTAGTTATAGTAATCATTGGCACTCATTCGCCAGTTACAAAGCATCAGAAGTCATCATTCAAAACAGGAGCTAATGAGTGTAGCATCAAGCTACTGGTATTCATATATAATAGCATGTAAGTGACATAAGACAAATTTAAAATATAAGAAACAGTGGCATTCATTGGCCAGTTACTAAACATGTAGCAAGTATTGAATATTACAAAACATTTTTTATCATTCAAGTGACATACGACATATTTAAAATAATTATTGGCACTCATTGGCCAGTTACAAAGTATTCATATCGTTTTATAAAACATTATTCAGTATTATTCAGAAGTCATCATTCGAGTGACATAACAAAAATATTATTTACAGAAATTATTGGCATAGCATTTATACATTGTTACAAAACATCATTCAGTATTACTCAGAACTCATCATTCAAGTGACATAGGACGTATTTAAAGATGTAACACTGTAACTATTACTCAAGGTCTGTGGTTAGAAAACATCATTCAGTATTACTCAGAACTCTCTTAAACTGGTAGCATTATTTGGGACTGGTAATACATATTTTTTTTTTTTGGTACTAGCAATGCATTGCGTTGGGATCGATAATTAATTGCTGGGGTATGAAAATATTTCCTTTTGACTTATTGCTGTAAATAACGATTAGCAACGTCATCCGTCATGAGTCAGCTGTAGCAAGGTTATGAAACGAGTATATGTGATCACATTCATGAATGACACACACAAATGGGTAAAAAAAATGCAAGTACTAGAACAGGTTTAATGACTAACTGCTTATAGCACATTAATTTCATGAATAGCTTCTCCTAGAAAAAATACAAAATGGATTATTAAGCTGAAAGAAGAAACGCATATTATGCTGAAAAGTAGTGAACTTCGAATTAACAGGTAATGAAACGTGTACTCAATATGTACGTATTCTAGCTATCCTTTCCAAAACATTCAGTCATTGTACCATGCGACTTAAGACATACTGTCAAAACGAACTGCAACAAATACTTAAATAACTACATAGCATTTCTTAACTAACAGTAAATATATAAACTTCATCATTATCTTCATCTGCAAAGAAAAACTTCATTATTCATATTACCATAACTTCATTACTATCATCACCTGCAAAGAAAAACTTCATTATTCATATTACCATATTCTTCATCATTATTCAACAGCATTCATTATCATCTGCAAAAAGACACTTCATTATTCATTATTCATATTACCATTTACTTCATACAACTCTTCATAGTATAGAGTTTCTTATTTCTAGCATATTTCATCACTAAAACTAAGATGTGTAGTTCAGTCTGACAGCCTGCATCAATCGCCTCGTATTCTGAAAGAAAAAATTAGTTAAGACTGCTGTCATACGATGTGTATAGTATATTCTTGTTAATGCTTGTTAATACTGATCCATTTACTCTTCATGACGAGGAATTGCATCTTCTTTCGTTCATTCCGAAGGTGAAATTCCCATTTCATAGTAATCCACTATGGTTTGTTTAATTTATTTCTTTTACACGTTATTGCTTTCTGAAAATGATGAATAAAGATTAATATCTTGCATTTAAGTCATATACCCATTAAATAAAAACTGGTTTCTAGTGATATAATTAAGCATACAGCATAGCATGACAGAAAACGTATTATCTCAAAAACATAGAGAGTGTTCAGGTGCAAAAATGTACACACAGTCTCATAATGCAGTAGCCAAAAGTGTAGAATAGTCAAGATATTGATATATCATAAGGAAAAATGTCAAAGTCAACTGGTGTTTGTTACATCTTAAAGATTTCATAGTGCATACAAACAAAACAGGAAAACAATTATACATACACAAAAAACGGAAAATGTGCACGGTTAATTGGTCATAAAATATGTAAGTTTATCTGGAAAAATGTGCACGGTCTGATGTGTAACGACAAGAAAAGCGACCTGCTAACCTTACCTTGCCGGGCACTTGCCAAGAAAAAATATGATAATCATCAGTAAGTAGTCACATAAATATAATTGCATCATTGGTCATATAAAATTCAGAAAATGGTATTACAGTGTAATAAATCGTAAAGTATGTTCATTCAATAAACGGTTTAATAGGGGAGACATGGTGATTGCCTTTACTTTTTCTGGTTCTCAGAGTTTCGACGTGTACTACATTGGGGTGAGGAATGCTGCGAATTCGATATGGACCTGAGTATAGAAGCTCAAATTTACTGCATCTACTCTTTCCTCTGTTGGATAAATAGTGTGTACGTACTAATATCTTCTGTCCAATATGAAAGTCACGGCGTGTACAAACCTGTTTTTGCTGTCTTCTCCGGCGCTCTGCGGCACGTTTGATGTTGTTCAGCGCAATGTCAATGATTTCATGGTGTCGTAGTCGACGAGATGTAGAAAAGGATACTAATTCTTTAAATTTGTTAGGTGGTTCTACATTTTTCATTATAACAGACGGAGATAGCATAGTAGATTCATTTGGTATCGAGTTAATTACATCCTGGAATGACAGTATGTGTGTATCCCAATCAATATGTTCTTTATGGCAGTATATTCAACATAGTTTTCCAATTTCTTTCATTAGTCATTCACAAGGGTTCGAAGAAGCGTGGTACCTGGATATATAGATCGGAGAAATGTTTCTAGCTCGCAACATACGTGTCCATATAGCAGATCGAAACTGTGATCCATTGTCGGAAATTACTTTCAATACGTGTCCTACATGAAACAGAAAATGTTTTACAAATGCTTTCGAAACAGATTTAGCAGTAGCTTTGCGTAACGGAGTGAAGGTAACAAATTTCGAAGTGAGTTCAACAGCGACAAAGATGTAGCGAAAACCTACACTCTTGGAAATTGAAATAATAACACCGTGAATTCATTGTCCCAGGAAGGGGAAACTTTATTGACACATTCCTGGGGTCAGATACATCACATGATCACACTGACAGAACCACAGGCACATAGACACAGGCAACAGAGCATGCACAATGTCGGCACTAGTACAGTGTATATCCACCTTTCGCAGCAATGCAGGCTGCTATTCTCCCATGGAGACGATCGTAGAGATGCTGGATGTAGTCCTGTGGAACGGCTTGTCATGCCATTTCCACCTGGCGCCTCAGTTGGACCAGCGTTCGTGCTGGACGTGCAGACCGCGTGAGACGACGCTTCATCCAGTCCCAAACATGCTCAATGGGGGACAGATCCGGAGATCTTGCTGGCCAGGGTAGTTGACTTACACCTTCTAGAGCACGTTGGGTGGCACGGGATACATGCGGACGTGCATTGTCCTGTTGGAACAGCAAGTTCCCTTGCCGGTCTAGGAATGGTAGAACGATGGGTTCGATGACGGTTTGGATGTACCGTGCACTATTCAGTGTCCCCTCGACGATCACCAGTGGTGTACGGCCAGTGTAGGAGATCGCTCCCCACACCATGATGCCGGGTGTTGGCCCTGTGTGCCTCGGTCGTATGCAGTCCTGATTGTGGCGCTCACCTGCACGGCGCCAAACACGCATACGACCATCATTGGCACCAAGGCAGAAGCGACTCTCATCGCTGAAGACGACACGTCTCCATTCGTCCCTCCATTCACGCCTGTCGCGACACCACTGGAGGCGGGCTGCACGATGTTGGGGCGTGAGCGGAAGACGGCCTAACGGTGTGCGGGACCGTAGTCCAGCTTCATGGAGACGGTTGCGAAAGGTCCTCGCCGATACCCCAGGAGCAACAGTGTCCCTAATTTGCTGGGAAGTGGCGGTGCGGTCCCCTACGGCACTGCGTAGGATCCTACGGTCTTGGCGTGCATCCGTGCGTCGCTGCGGTCCGGTCCCAGGTCGACGGGCACGTGCACCTTCCGCCGACCACTGGCGACAACATCGATGTACTGTGGAGACCTCACGCCCCACGTGTTGAGCAATTCGGCGGTACGTCCACCCGGCCTCCCGCATGCCCACTATATGCCCTCGCTCAAAGTCCATCAACTGCACACACGGTTCACGTCCACGCTGTCGCGGCATGCTACCAGTGTTAAAGACTGCGATGGAGCTCCGTATGCCACGGCAAACTGGCTGACACTGACGGCGGCGGTGCACAAATGCTGCGCAGCTAGCGCCATTCGACGGCCAACACCGCGGTTCCTGGTGTGTACGCTGTGCCGTGCGTGTGATCATTGCTTGTACAGCCCTCTCGCAGTGTCCGGAGCAAGTATGGTGGGTCTGACACACCGGTGTCAATGTGTTCTTTTTTCCATTTCCAGGAGTGTATATTAGTTCTGGGAATCGGACCAAAAATATCTACAGCGGCCATGTGTCTCAATTTAACAGGTACAATGGGATGTAACGGAGGAGTATGTGAAGTCGTGTCTGACTTAGCTTTCTGGCAGATTTTACGTGACGCTAAAACTCGTCGAATACGTTTCTCCATGTTGGCAAAATAACAGTTCTGTCTCAGTATAAGAAAACATTTTCTGGCTCCATAATGTGCGTAACTTAAATGAGTATACCAAATTAATTTGTTAACAAGCTCGTCAGGAATACATAGTAACCAATTGTTGCTGTCAGGGTGAGAGCTACGAAACAGAATGTTATTGCGTACAGTGTAATGGTTTATAATGGTAACGTTAATCCTATCTTGCCAAAGGTGTTTAATTTCTTTCCATACGTTGTCTTTGCTCTGCTCTTGTGCTATGTCTCGTAATGACGACGAAATGAAATTTTCAAATGCAACTTGTTGAATATACATGAAGCTGGAATTTGCTTTGCAGAAGTTGGTTGCGATGTGTTGCTGATTGTTGCTGAGAGAACGGGATAGTGCGTCTGCTACAAAATTTTGTGTGCCGGGAATGTGAACAATTGTAAAATTAAATTCCTGTAAATAAAGTTTCCATCTGCTTAACCTGTCGTATGTAAATTTTGCTGAAAGTAAAAACTGTATCGCTCTATGGTCTGTGTAAACGGTCGTATGTCTTCCATAAAGAAAATGCCGAAATCTCGTAAATGCCCATACAACACATAATGTTTCAAGTTCTGTGACAGAATAATTGCGTTCAGCAGGTGACAGAATGCGACTCGCAAAGGCGATGTTTTTAATTACTGTACAACCATCTTCTTCAATTTCCTGAAAAATGTGTACGCCTAAAGCGGTGTTAGAACTGTCGGTGGCAATGGAAAAATTTCTAGTAAGATCTGGATGTGATAAAAGTGGTGCATTCAACAAAGCTTGTTTCAGATTGACAAATTCAGAATGTGCTTGGCTATCCCAGGACCAAATAGTGTTTTTACCTGTCAATTGACATAATCTAGGTGTGTCTAACGCAGAGTAGTGAATAAATTTACGAAAAAAATTAATTAAACCCAAGAAGCTACGTAGTTGTTTCTTCGTCGTAGGAACAGTAATGTCACGTAAAACTTGAAGTTTTTCCGGGTCAGGCGCAATGCCTTCTGCTGAAATTACATGTCCAAGAAATTTTATACAAGTTTTGCCAAAGTGCGATATACTGAGATTAACTGTGAGTCCTTGTGCACGAAAAGTTCGTAACAGTTGTTCAAGAATCAAATTGTGTTCAGACCAGTTAGCTTCTGCAATAAGAATGTCGTCTACATACGTTGTGATTCTGTCTTTTAATTCTGTCGGAAGTATAGTATTCATATCGCGAATAAATGCTGCTGAAGAAATAGTTAAACCGAACGGTAATTTACAAAATTGATAACAGTCACCAAAACAGAGAAAAGCTGTCTACTTTCTGCAGTTCGAAAGGAGCTGAATTTGCCAAAATACCGATTTCAAACCTAACGTGGAATAAATAGCAGTACCACGAAATTTCTGTAGAAGTTCTTCTAGTGTTTGAGGGCGATCTGTTTCATTGATAATAATGTCATTGATGTGACGCGAATCAAGTACGAGACGAAGTGAACCATCCTGTTTCTTAACAATATGGAGTGGGTTTATGTACGGACTAACTGCCGGTTCAATAATTTCTTGGTCTTTCTTAACTTGTTCTCTATGAATATACGGAATGGGATAATGTTTGGCTTTAAATATGTCGTGCTGTTTAACTTGAAATTCATACATAAAACCGGACATAGTACCAGGGACATTGTCAAAAACTGGAGCTTGCTGTAAAAGAATTTTGCGTAGTTGCGTGCGTTCGTTGTCTGTATTTGCACTGCTCTGTTTAACTTTATCAGAAATCATCTGTATAACGTCATAGTCGGCTTCGTCAGGAGTATTATAGTTGTGTACGTACGTATCTGTGAACAATGTGGAATGACAGTCTATGTTACATGATGCGGAAATGACCTCTGTACGATTAATTGTTTGTTCTTCTGCAGATAAAGAGTGCTGAAATTCTAATGCCAGTTGTACATTTTCATTCTTTAACATTAAATAGGAATTTAGAAAGTCAGTAATTGCGGCGTGTTGTACCAGAAAATTCGTACCTAAAATAACGTCTGTTGTCAATAAGGGAACAATCCAAAAATTTGAGTGAAATGTATGACCTGCAATACAAAACGATAAGTGTGTCTATAATTTTACATCTACTCCTTTACCAGATACTGCTCCTTTTACTTTAGTTTTGCCTAATGGTAACGTAGGATAGGTATTCTCTTTGTTACATTCGTTGAAAGTTTCCTCATTTATAACTGACATAGGCGATCCAGAATCGATTACTGCTGAAAATTTGGATGATCCAATCTTTATTTCAATCACAGGGTGTGAAATGGTCTTTTGAATAACTGGTTTTTCCTGCAAAAGAGTGTCTCGGATGTCGTCAAAAGTAATAACATTTTCGTGAACATGATTCTCTGTGTCAAAAAGTATTGCTTGCGTTGCTGGAAGATGCAACCTGTACTGTATCTAGTCAAATTCTATCTGACGTGCTGTATTTTGCGGGAGGATGCTGTGGCATTTCGACTATTTGTACTGTTCTGTTATTTCGTCCTGACGTATTACGTTCGGGATGATATCTATTGTCTGATTCATTCATGATAATTTGTTGTTGCGGATGATTTTGTTGCTGGTAGACCGACTGTTACGCTGAAAACTGTGCTCATTACTTTTACGTCTGTCATGATAATCATTGCCATACGGCGCGTTGCGATATGAGTTGAAATGGTGCGTTTTCTGTACGTACTGATTTCCTTGTTGCTGTGCGTTACTATTTGGTGTGGCCGACGCTATACGTGTAGGGGGCGAAATATTAAAGCTTGGTTGACCTTGCACATTACATTGGTTAGGTATGCTAACTGGCTGGTTTTGTTGCTGTTGTTGGGAAAAACCTCTAATGTTACCAAAATGTGGTTCTTGTTGCTGATAATTTTGACGATACTGATAATTAAAAATTTTCCTGTTATTAAAGTTCTGGTAGTTGTCGTTCCTGAAGCGTCTATTACCTTTGCTATTGAAATAGCGTGGCTGATCGTAATTGCTGTATGCTTGTTGACCTCGGTTATTATATGAAAAATTTTTGTTTATGAAGAAATAATCTGATTGCTGAACTTCCAAAAGCTGTAACAGATCTCTGAATGCCGAAATATTTTCTTTCTGCTCACCTGTTAAAAGTGATACTCTTAATGAGTGGTAATTTAGAAATACATAATTGGATAAGTGCAAATTCACTGTATGGCTCACTTAAGTACTGGTTTTGTTGGAAATGTGTTCAAAAAATTGCGTGACAGTGGGAAAAATTGAGTTCTCATAACTCGGTAAACTAATTAGTTGATCCTTGATTCCGCGCTGTGTCGTCTTCGACCAATACGCTG
This sequence comes from Schistocerca cancellata, assembly GCF_023864275.1. NCBI lineage: Eukaryota > Metazoa > Arthropoda > Insecta > Orthoptera > Acrididae > Schistocerca > Schistocerca cancellata. The sequence goes on along the minus strand of NC_064628.1, from coordinate 537,414,403 downwards.
ACAAAAAAGCATTCTGAAATTCTTCTACCGAATAGCATTGTCTCGCGATCGGTCTCATACGAGTTACCGGTTCGCCTTCCAAAAAACTGCAAATAAATTCAAGTTTATGTGTTACGGGCCAAGTCGGTGGAAAAGCAAAGCTAAATTGTTGTATCCAATCCAAGGCGTGAATCTGTGTTCTGTCATTTTTATCGTCGTCATTATCATCATCATCATCATTTAAGACTGATTATGCCTTTCAGCGTTCAGTCTGGAGCATAGCTCCCCTGATACAGTTCCTCCATGATCCCCTATTCAGTGCTAACATTGGTGCCTCTTCTGATGTTAAACCTATTACTTCAAAATCATTCTTAACCGAATCCAGGTACCTTCTCCTCGGTCTGCCCCGACTCCTCCTACCCTCTACTGCTGAATCCATGAGTCTCTTGGGTAACCTTGCTTCTCCTATGCGTGTAACATGACCCCACCATCTAAGCCTGTTCGCCCTGACTGCTACATCTATAGAGTTCATTCCCAGTTTTTCTTTGATTTCCTCATTGTGGACACCTTCCTGCCATTGTTCCAATCTACTAGTACCTGCAATCATCCTAGCTACTTTCATATCCGTAACCTCAACCTTGTTGATAAGGTAACCTGAATCCACCCAGCTTTCGCTCCCATACAACAAAGTTGGTCGAAAGATTCAACGGTGCACAGATAACTTTGTCTTGGTACTGACTTCCTTCTTGCAGAAGAGAGTAGATCGTAGCTGAGCGCTCACTGCATTAGCTTTGCTACACCTCGCTTCCAGTTCTTTCACTATGTTGCCATCCTGTGAGAATATGCATCCTAAGTACTTGAAACCGTCCACCTGTTCTAACTTTGTTCCTCCTATTTGGCACTCAATCCGTTTATATTTCTTTCCCACTGACATTACTTTAGTTTTGGAGATGCTAATCTTCATACCATAGTCCTTACATTTCTGATCTAGCTCTGAAATATTACTTTGCAAACTTTCAATCGAATCTGCCATTACAAGCAAGTCATCCGCATATGCAAGACTGCTTATTTTGTGTTCACATATCTTAATCTCACCCAGCCAGTCTATTGTTTTCAACATATGATCCATAAATAATATGAACAACAGTGGAGACAGGTTGCAGCCTTGTCTTACCCCTGAAACTACTCTGAACCATGAACTCAATTTACCGTCAACTCTAACTGCTGCCTGACTATCCATGGAAAGACCTTTAATTGCTTGCAAAAGTTTGCCTCGTATTCCATAATCTTGTAGAACAGACAATAACTTCCTCCTAGGAACCCGGTCATATGCCTTTTCTAGATCTATAAAGCATAGATACAGTTCCCTGTTCCACTCATAACACTTCTCCATTATTTGCCGTAAGCTAAAGATCTGGTCCTGACAACCTCTAAGAGGCCTAAACCCACACTGATTTTCATCCAATTGGTCCTCGACTAATACTCGCACTTTCCTTTCAACAATACCTGAGAAGATTTTACCCACAACGCTGATTAAAGAGATACCTCTGTAGTTGTTACAATCTTTTCTGTTTCCATGTTTAAAGATTGGTGTGATTACTGCTTTTGTCCAGTCTGATGGAACCTGTCCCGACTCCCAGGCCATTTCAATTATCCTGTGTAGCCATTTAAGACCTGACATTCCACTGTATTTGATGAGTTCCGAATTAATTTCATCCACCCCAGCCGCTTTATTGCACTGCAATCTATTGACCATTTTTTTCCACTTCCTCAAATGTGATCCTATTTCCATCATCATTCCTATCCCATTCTACCTCGAAATCTGAAACATTACTGATCGCATTTTCACCTACATTGAGCAACTCTTCAAAATATTCCCTCCATCTGCCCAAGGCATCCACAGGATTCACCAGCAGTTTTCCTGACCTGTCCAAAATACTTGTCATTTCCTTCTTACCTCCCTTCCGAAGACTGCTAATTACACTCCAGAATGGTTTTCCAGCAGCTTGACCCATAGTCTCCAACCTGTTTCCAAAGTCTTCCCACGGTTTCTTCTTGGATGCTGCAATTATCTGTTTGGCTTTGTTTCTTTCTTCAACATAACTTTCTCTGTCTACCTGGGTTCTGGTATGTAGCCATTTTTGATACGCCTTCTTTTTCCTTTTACAGGCTGCCCTGACTGTATCATTCCACCAAGCTGTTTGCTTCATCCTACTTTTACACACTACTGTTCCAAGACATTCTTTAGCCACTTCTAGTACTGTGTCCCTGTACCTTGTCCATTCCTTTTCCAATGACTGTAATTGACTACATTCAACCAACTGGTACCTTTCTGAGATCGCTGTTATGTACTTGTGCCTGATTTCCTTATCCTGAAGTTTCTCCACTCTTATCCTCCTACATATGGACCTGACCTCCTGCACTTTCGGCCTCACAATCCCAATTTCACTGCAGATTAAATAATGATCAGTGTCATCAAAGAATCCCCTGAATACACGTGTGTCCCTCACAGCCTTCCTGAATTCCTGATCTGTTATTAATAGTCAATGACAGATCTGGTTCCCCTGCCTTCCCAAGTATACCGGTGAATGTTCTTATGTTTAAAAAAGGAGTTTGTGATTACTAAGCCCATACTGGAACAGAAATCCAAGAGTTGTTTCCCGTTCCTGTTGGCCTCCATATCCTCTCCAAATTTACCCATAACCTTTTCATACCCTTCTGTTCGATTTCCAATCCTGGCGTTAAAATCACCCATGAGCAAAACACTGTCCTTGTCCTTTACTCTAACAACTACATCACTGAGTGCCTCATAAAAACTATCCATCTTATCTTGATCTGTCCCTTCACAATGCGAATATACTGACACAATCCTAATTTTCTTGCTAGACACTGTCAAATCTATCCACATCAGTCGTTCGTTTACATACCTTATTGCAACTACGCTGGGTTCCATTTCTTTCTTGATGTAAATCCCTACACCCCATTGTGCTATTCCTGCTTTGACTCCTGACAGGTAGGCCTTGTATTCTCCCACTTCCTCTTCTTTCTCACCCCTTACCCGAATGTCACTAACAGCTAAAACGTCCAGCCCCATCTTACTTCAGCCTCTGCCAGCTCTACCTTCTTCCCAGAGTAGCCCCCATTGATATTAATAGCTCCCCATCTCATTACCATTTGTTTGCCAAGTCGTATCTTAGGAGTCCCTGGTTTGTCAATTAGAGGTGGGACTCCGTCACCTCCAAAGGTCCGAGGCATTTTGCTCTGATTGTTGCCAGCATCATATTTAAAGTACCAGGGAAGCAGGTTGCTAGCCTTACTTGCCCCGAGTCCCATTGGGTTTTACCCCTAACGGCTGAGGGACTAACCGGTGGATTTGGTAGTCTTTGCCGTATGAGCACAAAGGTGACCACGACTCAGAATATGTCCGAGATGCCCAGCCTTATTCCAAAGTAACTGGTATCCCGACTGTCGGGACCACTTACTTGGCCACTCATACGTTGCCCGTGGTTCATGAACTAGGACATGACTACAGGAACCCACACCATGAACCACCAATTTTAAATACTTTAAATTTTCTCACGGATAGAAAGTGCTTGTAATCAAAATTATCGTCTCTGTATGTCTGAACAGGTTCAGGATTGTATGATAATCTGTTTGTCTGTGACTGTTCGGAATCTAAGTCACGTACTCTCTGTAAATTACCTAAATTATACTGGCTGTGTGAGTGTGAGAAATATTCAGAATTTGGCGTATGCTGTGACGTGTTAAAGGCTGAAACATTTTTCATCTCTGTCACTTCTTGCTGTAAAGTTGACAATTTTCTACGTAATGTATTATTGGACGAACCTATCTCACTGATCGTCTGCTGTAAATTTTGGAATTCGGGTGTTTGATTAAACGAAACAGGTGACGTATCGTCTGATTTGGTGTCATTATTACTTTCGATAACGTCAACACGACTGGCCAATTCATCATATTTTTCAGTCAGTGCTTTTACCTGATCATCGTTTTTAGAATCAAAAGCATTAATTTGTTTTTGTATTTCACGTGTGGTTTTGTTCAATTTATTAACGTCTGCTTTGATGGCATCCGGATCCTGTATTAGTTCTAATTGTTCAAGTCTGTCGGTCACTGTCTGAAAGTCTACTGTGTGTGTGTGTGTGTGTCTGTTTTTGTTTTAAGATCGGAGATTTCATCATGCAATTCGGTGTTCAACTGTTTGATAGTATTAATTTCGTCTGATATTGTAGCAATATTGTTGTCTGCGTATGTTTTTGCTTTCGTAAACAATTTACGCTTATCTTCCTGTCTCTGTGCAGTAATTGTTTCCATGACTTGTCGCTTTACTTTATTCTGTTCCTGTATAAATTTACGGTAACGCGTTTCACTGTTTTGTAGGTGGTGATTAAAACGTTCGTCAATTTGGCTGTTCTGTTGGTCAAATTTCGCATCTACTTTCGCGTCCAGTATGTGTGAAAGTTCTTCTGACATTAATTTAAACTCGTCGCGTAACTGTGTTGCGTTTTCAGAGCATTGTTTAGCGACTGCACTAATTTCGCCTCTAAGTATTTTAGTTGTGGCTGCATGTGTATTACTTAATTCTTATGCCACAGATCTAATTTCTTCACTACTGCTCCTAGCACAAGCCTTAATTTCCTCACGTAATTGTTCCTTAGTATCATGACATTGCGCGGCAGCCGCTGTAATCTGTTCACTAAGTTGTTTGTAATTGTTTTCTTGTTTTTCATTGTTTTCATTAAGTTGTTGTTTGAGATTTTCATGAAGTTGTAGCAATAATGCCATAACTTGATCCATGCCAATATTACCTGCTGTATTCTCTGTGCTGTGTGATGATGTATCTGCTTTTGTCGCGTTTTGTGTAACCATTTGTTCATTCTCTGATTCTTGAACAGGTTCGCCAATTGGATGTGCATTATTAGTCACTACCTCGGAATCAAATAAATCTGACGTATTTTGACTACATTGTTCATCTTCGTGAGAAAAAGTTATCTGATTATTACGTAAATTTTGCAGACCGGGTGTGTCAAACTGGGCAGCGTTCATTGTAATGGAACGTGCCGCGTCATCAATTGTCGTTAAATTAACAGAGGACACAATTGAATTTGTTTGCTCATCGTTAGAATTAAAATCATTACTAGTGATCGGTACGCACTGATTGTCTGTAAATGGAGGACTATCATTAAGACACTGAGTGTCGCAAGTATTATCGGTCAAATTATTCTAGTCGGCTGTTTCACTCATTGCACATCGCGATGTACTGTTAACAATTTTTCGCGGCATTTTTCACAAATCAAAAAATAAGCACAAAAATGAAACAAAGACAAAGCAAAAATGGAACAAACACAATTACAACAAAGAGCAATAAATTGCCGATGATCTGTGAAAGAAAGATTGACAAATTAGTAAATGCGTTGCGCCAGATGCAAACTACATTTAAGTAAATAAGAGCAGATATATGACTACTTATCAGAAGATTCATTAAGAAATCCGATTCTGGCCGGTTGTCGCCAAGTGTAACCTCCCCACAGAAGAAACAGTAATATTAAATATTATGGATAATGATTCTAATTTTAGTGTAACCTCAGAACAAAATTGGTTCCCATTTATAATCTCCGTACAGAAATGCATTCACATTTAATGTACCCACAAAATTCTTTTCTCATCTAATGTAAGCTTGAAACAGAAAAATTCGTAAACCTCGTAATAAAAAATAAATTCATTAACCTGGTAAATTTTGGACGACAGCAGTGCTGCGTCATGGCCCTGTAACATCATTCTGAATAAAAAGCAAAAATTCTTACCTCAATAAAAACGGTGAATATATCTGCTCTTACCTAAAATTTTTCCGGCACAGCTCTGTGCAATGCTGGCCGATAGATTTGTCATTTATGAAAGAAAGCAACTGATTTTTCTTTTGCAACAATAGGAATGATCATGGGTTGAAGAAATTAGTAAATTCTTTAAATTGAAATAAATGTTTGTTAGAAATTACTTTATATCACGAAGATTATTATTAGGACATTTTTTAAAGATTTACATGGGAGTTCACATAACATTACTAGATATGCGTGAGGCTGCTTTTTACCTTATACAATAATACTCAGGCTCCGGCATCGCTGCACCGCGACCGGCCAGCCAACATGATACACTATACCAGACCAGAGCAGACTGCAGACAAGCGCAGACTAGCAACAACTTACTGCTACAGCTACACAGTACCTACTGCAGTCAACACTGCTCTCTGGTCAGCGATTCTCTTATACCTTGCATATCGCAGGCCGCGCATGAGCAATACATCGACATTACATGTGCTCGGACCTCTTACGACGGGAAGTATCTTTTCCTATACAGAGAGCACAACTGCGTATTTCGAGGAAACCTTGACGGCCATTTGTAATGATGACTCGTTCCATCTCTTTCTGTTTCCTCTTTCCTTGATTATACTTACATTGACATATATAATTTGACTTATCAGTCTATATAAGTCTCATTTTAGAAGACTTCTAACGTATTATCATTTTGCAGATTATGATAAAGGTGATAATGAGCGAAGCGGATGCTAAAGCATCCGCTGCAGACAGATCTGTGAGCTGTTGTAGAACCTACAGAACAGAGATGGAGTGAATAGTTGGATGTAATACTACAGTAGCTGACCATGTTTTATTGGAGCGGACAATCGGAGGCTGAGGATGAAGAGTGGCGAAGTTGTATCTTTGATTTATGAGGAAGACTGCAGTAGACATTGCACGGTATTTCAAGATTTTAGAATAGGAGATGTCTTCAACGCTTCGACCTGGGAACAATACAGGTCTAGAGATAGTTGCAAGAGGACACAACGTTGGTAAATGAGTTATATAATTAAAGGACCGCATAATAGGAGTGTCCGCAGCTCGTGGTCGTGCGGTAGCGTTCTCGCTTCCCACGCCCGGGTTCGATTCCCGGCGGGGTCAGGGATTTCCTCTGCCTAGTGATGACTGGGTGTTGTGTGATAGGTTAGTTAGGTTTAAGTAGTTCTAAGTTCTAGGGTACTGATGACCATAGATGTTAAGTCCCATAGTGCTCAGAGCCATTTGAACCATAATAGGAGTGTGACAAAGTGCCCAAAGTGAGGAGAAGAATGTCAGTGATAATGAGACGGCAAAGAAGATGCATAGTGGAGAATATGCACATCATGAGAGTTGAAAGCAAGGTGGGATATACTGGGTTATAGGATTATGAGGGTGCAGTACAATTTCAGTGTGCAGAAACTGATCTAAAGTAGTATTATCTATGCATAGAGGCTGTTGTGGGGTATGTAAAAAAGGAAAGAAGATTAAGATCTACAGTCACGTCCACGACGAGATCGTAGAAGAAATCGACCATCATCCTGTGTGGAAAATCATCCTGGTATTCATTTTAAGTGATGTAAGGAAACCTCGGAAAACGTAAAGTCAGAGAAGGGTTTGAAGTCTGCTCCTTACGGCTCAGAACTAGTGCGTTTGTACTACTGTGCCACTTCACTCGGTTAGAGGTGTGCAATAGTCACATATATTCACCAGGTTATTTTAATAATTCTGTTATTTTTCTCTTTGTCATAGAAAAGTGACCAAGACTCTAACTCGGGACCTCTGTTTTCCGAGAGCAAGCAAGTGCTCTGTGGGCTGAGCCATCTCAGTTTTCAGCGACGTGGCTTTATTTTTTAATTTTTTTCTCCATCTGGAACCTGTTGGACGTAACCCAAAGTCTCATTTAATAAAAATTATAATTCCTCTGTAATGAAACTAAATACTTCCTTATAAGTAATTAAATCCTTTCTTCGTGAATGGAAAACTCACTGACGGTGTTTTAAGTTATAATTATGAAACGCAAATTTTTCTTCTTGTCCTAATTACAAGACAATTAACGAATAAAAGTATTTAGTTCTTTACATGTCTAAATTTTCATTTAGAAATGGCACGCATGAGATAAACCTTAAGTATGCGTTGTATATGGCCATGGTTACTTTGTCGTCATTTCTCTGTTTGTCAAGTATTTTTTCTTCTTTTCTCATGCTGTTTATACATAAGTGGGATAAATAGTAAAAACTATTCTCTTGTCCATTAATTGTTGAGAATTTCTTGTTTTTCGTGAATGATGTGTTGTTTAAAGACATTTATATGGTTCTGAGCACTATGGGACTTAACTGCTTAGGTCACCAGTCCCCTAGAACTTAGAACTACTTAAACCTAACTAACCTAAGGACTTCACACACATCCATACCCGAGGCAGGGTTCGAACCTGCGACCGGAGCGGTCGCGCGGCTCCAGACTGTAGTGCCTAGAACCGCTCGGCCACTCCGCCCGGCTAAAGACATTTATAGACCCTCCTTCCTCATAAAAGACGTAGTATGTGAAAGAATATATAAACTATGCGAGTGCTCTGGTTTTGGACTCTGGAAACGCTTTGATGACCATGTGTATAATTTTCTTGGTGTTTATTTCCTTTACACTCGTTGATAACAATCCCGCCGATTTGAACTTTATTTATTTCCATAGACTTGCAATTTTGGAGCAACCTACGGCTCGGTGTACGGCAGTGTCAACTATTCCACAGCACTTGCAATACGAATGACAAATCAGCTTTATTCTGTGGCGTAGCGCAAGCTGCAAAGCGCTGCCTTGGACTTAAGGATTTGTTTCCTAAATTTGACCAGACCGTCTTCTATGTTAAGTCTTTGTGTTTCGTCTGTTTTGCCGGGGGAGGCATAAAGTTTTGTTCCCATTGTTCCCAATGGTTACTAATATTTTTTGTCGTATTGAACCTTACATTAGGAGTCTTCCCTCAAGCTGATGTTGCAGTTTGCAAGGCACGAATTGTTCTTGCTGGTATCCTCCTGACACCTTTATTTTCCATCACAATACCCCACCCAGCTTTTAGTAAGTCCGACTGGCTAGGTAATAATATGAAAATATTTATGAGATTTTTTACTACAAGGGCTGAACATTTTGCTAATTATCTATTAAAACTAGGCCGCCTTCCGCCTTCTTCAGGTGGTCTAGTCTGCAAACTACCTTTCCGAGTAAACCAGCCATGTATTTGTTGGTTTGTGCGATATATTTCCTGTCTATGGGTTTGATTAATGCAATATACTACATTTTGGATAGGGAAGTATATTTACGCATTAGATCCTTTGAATGATGCTTAATTGTGTCGTAGTATTCGCTATAAGGTCAGCTCTCACATTTTCTACCATTTCTTTGGATTGACGTCAGTTAAGTCGTTCACGTTTTTCCTCAATTTCGCTTCTAGTTCTTCCATTTCAACACATCCGGTGAAGGGATGTGGCACGGAATGAGCACCTTTATTTAGCTACAAGAGCTGTGTTTCTCCGTTGTTTATCTCTCTCCTGCTGATATTTTTGCGATGCCTCGCGGTTCTGTAATTGCAACGGTAATATCATCAGCGTTGGCGTTCATGGTGAACCGTTGTGCACCAGCTACCCAAGCATGACTCACAACCCATGCTCACAGCTCGACTCCCGTCTGTCCACTAGACGTAAGACTTATTTGGAACATCCAGGTAGGCCAAAAAGTGCAACAGTTACTATTCGTAATGTATAGGGAACAATGAGTAATAAGTGTCCGTCTCCGTAGCTCAGTAGTCAGCGTATTTGCCTATTATGCAGAGGACCCCAGTTCGATTCCCAGTACTGCCTCAAATTTTTTCTTGGTGGAAGGACTGGTACTGGGTGCACTCAGCCTCCTATAGCCAACTAAGAAGCTATTTGATGTGAAGTACAGGCTTCAAGATCAAGAAAGTCGACTACGGCTGGGAGAGTACTGTGCTGACCCCACGCCACTCCATACCACATCTGATGACACCACGGGTTGAAAATGACACGGCAGTCAGTCGGTTCCGATTGACCCATCAAGGTCAGAACGCGGAGCATTGCTTGCTTGCTTGATAAGTTAAGTAAGATGTGATGAGACTTCATACTGAACGCAGTAATTGGTTTGCAACTTGAGTAAGATATCAGAAACACTGTAAGGTATTTTATAAATGGCGGATGGATCTGTTGATTTCGTTGCGAAGAGACAGGATATGGAGAAAATTTAGTAGTTTATTACTGTAGGAGAAGGTCGGTTAAGCATAAAGTTAGTATCAGAAAGTATATACTTTCCGTGGGTCTTCAGGGGAGAGAGCTTTGTTTCCCAATGGGAAAATAGTTGTAAAGAACAATTTTCTCTGGAAGGAAAAGTAGGACGGAAGAAAAGGGTTTCACAGAGACGCTTGCGTCATCTATCCTGATTCTGTAAGTTTATATAGCTCAGAGCAGAAGACTCTTTTCAAATTCTTGGGGAAATCGATACAACCTGAGAAGGAAAAAGATATTTATATTGATATGGGGCGCATAGAATTTCAAATCGGTATATAAATCGATGACTTCAGAACTGATCAGCTGAAAAAATTTTTAGTTGGTAGTGAAATCGCAGAGAACAATAGACTATAATGAATGTAAAGAGCAAGATTCCACTGACAAAACAGGCATTTATAACTAAAAAGAGCACGTGAATATAGATATCAGAATATCCATTGCAAAAACATTTGTATGGAGTATACTGCTTTATGGTAGTGAAAAGTGGTCTGTGGATTGATTGGAAGGCAATCGACTTGAAGCTGCGGAAATGTTGTTCAAATGGTTCAAATGGCTCTGAGCACTATGGGACTTAACGTCTGAGGTCATTAGTCCCATAGAACTTAGAACTACTCAAACCTAACTAACCTAAGGACATCACACACATCCATGCCCGAGGATTCGAACCTGCGACCGTAGCAGTCTCGTGGTTCCGGACTGAAGCACCTACAACCGCACGGCCACCGCGGCCGGCGGAAATGTTGTTATGGCGGAAAATGGCAAGAATGGCTGGGCAGCAAGAAAAGCTACCGGAAGCCTAGTTGTCAATCTGGAAGTGCTGTGATTATAGTTCCGTCTTTCTTTGAGTTACTGAAGTGCGAATATATCTCATTCTTTGCATGGAACGGTGTGCATAGGTGAAGCTTCGTTCGTTTAAGAACCAACTTTTTCCGTATTCCTGCAAATAGCAACGTTCAGAAGTTAATAGCAAGAGGGCGGTCCACGAGCTATGTCTCTAATTCTAAGTGTAACCGTAAGCTTTCAGTTCGAACTCGAGAAGTGACTGCAAACTTTTTGCAGGTCACTGATAGCTCGACAAAATTTATGAGACGACTCCGTCATGAGAAAAAAATGTTAAACGTACATTTTGTCGTTCTGTATTCCTGTCCTTAGATCCTAACCTTGCTACGCCATGTGTTTGGACATTACTTCCTGCTGATAACGGAAAGAAGGTTAAGTATTGCGAATGAAAAGCTCGTACGCTGATTACTCTGCAGCTTCTGCGTATTTTACAGAGGACAACTTCTAGTGCGCCATGAGCTACCCTTTAAAAGTGTTTATTTTCAAGACCGGAATTTGGGCAGCCCATCATCAGTGATATACTCTACATGCCTTCAACAAACTGTGCAAATTCTTTATGAATTTAATAAATGATGTCGATGTTTGCGGTACACAGAGTTACAAAACTGCAAAACGCTAAACGGCATGGTGCTCACCGTCTCTTTAAATTGCACGTAAACATGATCAGTAGACATTTTTTTAATCAGTTGCGTGTGAAGAGAAACGACACATGCCTCAGCTCGGGGCCCCACGAGAAATACGTGCTCCGCAACAAACTAGTGACGTAACACGAATCGGCTCGAGTCCCATGAGAGAGACAGGCCTTGGCGCGTACGTCACACTGCACGTGACACTGCAGGTCTTACAATGCAAGTGCCAGCAGCCGTTTTCGGTGAGGGGCGAGTAACAATTTCAGACGAGTTTAATAATTCTGGACTATCTGTTTAAATGCATGCAAGTTCTCGATAGCACACGAGAAAATTAAGCCCTTTAGGGGTTACCTTTTCAATCAAATATTGATTTCCCGTGGGCCCTGCACGCAGCCGAGCGTTCGCGACGAGTGCCAGAGAAGCCGACTAATGTGACGTCACAAGTTCCTTGCAGGACCCGTATCACTCGTTGGCCCCAAATCGCCTTGTCTGCCATACTTCGCGAACGCTCGGCTATGTGCAGAGACCACGGGAAATCAATCTGTAGTTGATGAGGCACCCACTGAAGCTTTTTATTTAGTCGTGCGCTATAGAGAGTTTGCTCGCACTTAAAACAACTGTCAATAATTATTAACCTCCTCTGAAACTGTTACTCGCTGCCCGCCAGAGACGGCTGCTGGAACTCATAAGACCCGAGTGTCACTTGCTAAGACGTACACATCACGGCCTCTCTTCGTTGTTCACCTCGTCTCAGCTACACTGGAGGGTCGTAATTGATACGATGTAGCTCAAGGTGTACAACAACATGTCGTTTTTCAAGTATTGCGAGTGATTAGTTAAAACGATCGTAAATTGCGAACTTATCCTCTTCAAGAAAAAAAAAATAAATAAATTTTTGTGGACCACGTCTGGTAATCGAATTGTGAGACATGTGGTTACAGTAATATGAAATGCCATACTTTTTTTTCCAGCAAGATGGAGCTATCTGCTGAATTCTACATATGTTTAGCTATTGTAGTATTATTCAAACTTCCATTTAGGAATTTCTCAAATCGACGACTCCCGTGGGTATACTTATCTTGCGGCTGATATTTTGTCCAGAGCTGCAGTTCCACGAATGTGTTTAATGTCGATGACTGAAAGACTTTATGTTTGTTTATCACAATTTGCCTCCATCATAAATGAAAACATGTTATCTGTTGCACTTCAGTATTGTCGCGTTCGTTGTTGCCATTATACTCTTACTCAAAGACGTATATACGCAGTGTCTACGCAAAGACAAGTATACGCAGTATCGTGTGAAGTTGTCAAACCAAAATAACACCTACACTCTGCTAGTAACTGCCGTAACGCACTGGAAAACTATTCGTAACTGCCGAAGCGGCTATTTTTATAATGGGGGTTTCTGACGTCATGCTTATGACGTCAACGAATACATCCATCACAATTTCAAAGTGTAGTTTGAATCAGTTTCTGATTTATACAATTTTAAATGACGTTGAAGGCCAGTTTGGAAGATGATTCATTACCTGAAACTAGAATTCATGGCCCTAACGCGTTTTCGGTTCTGTTCATATGCAAATGATGCTTGTGATGCACATGATTGAACGGCACTGGCATGCGGCTAGAAGGGCCGAAACTTTAATAAAACAAAGTAACACTAAAATGTCAATTAAAAGTCGATGTGAATATCAAATGATTGAATCTTATATGTCGATTACAAATCTGGAATCAGATTTTGATCTCACCGTCGACTGTGATACCTCAGTTAAATCCGAATGCTTTTTAAACATAGTGTAGTATTGTATACAGAAAAGACATGCTGTTGGAGGGAAACACAGTTATTGTCTTACAACTGCTCTTCATTTAATATTTCAGCTTTAGATCATACAAATGATGTCACTGACTTATTACCAAGTCACCATCAGATGGTTAAATACGTTTCATAGCGACTCGTCAGCTAAACAGACCGAGAGGTATGCTCACTATATTATTGGTCGGAGCTGGTTATGATTAAGTGGAAGCTGGTTACGATAAAGCTTGTGTGACCTAGGGCTGGAATAAATAATTTGCAAAACCGAAGTAGTAAGTTAATTAGTGTTCGCGTCACAAATGTGAATAACACGTGGTTCTGATTTTAGCAAATGTTGGTAGTACTGACGATAATTTTTAGAAACTGGGATACTTATTGACTCAAGGAACGACTGTCGACAGACGCCTTCCCGCTACGCTACATACACTATGTGATCAAATGTATCCGGACACCTCCAAAACATACGTTTTCCATATTAGGTGCATTGTGCTGCCACCTACTGTCAGGTGCTCCACATCAGCGATCTTAGTAGTCATTAGACGTTATGAGAGAGCAGAATGAAGATCTCCACGAAACTTACGGACTTCGAACGTGGTCAAGTGATTGGATGTCACTTGTGTCATACACCTGTACACGAGATTCCACACTCCTTAACATCCCTAGGTCCCCTGTTTCCGATGTCATAGTGAAGTGGGAAAGTGAAGGGACCCGTAAAGCACAAAAGTGTACAGGACGACCACGTCTGTTGACTGACAGAGACCACCGACAGTTGAAGAGGGTCGTAATGTGTAATAGGCAGACATCTATCCAGACCATCAGACAGGAATTCCAAACTGCACCAGGATTCACTTCAAGTACTATGACAGCCTGGCGGGAGGTGAGAAAACTTGGATTTCATGGTCGAGCGGCTGCTCATAAGCCACACATCACGCCGGTAAATGCCAAACAACGCCTCGCTTCGTATAAGGAGCGTATTCACTGGGCGACTGAACAGTGGAAATATGTTTGGAGTAATGAACCACAGTACAAAAGGTGGCGATCCGATGGTATGGCGTGGGTAAGGCGAATGCTCGGTGAAAGTCATCTGCCAGCGTGTGTAGTGCCAACAGTAAAATTCGGAGGCAGTGGTGTCATGGTGAGGTCGTGTTTTCCTTGGAGGAGGCTTGCACCCCTTGTGGTTTTGCATGGCGCAATCACAGGACAGGCCTACATTGATGTTGTAAGCACCTTCTTGCTTCCCACTGTTGAAGAGCAATTCGGGAATGGCGATTGCATCTTTCAACACGATCGAGCACCTGTTCATAATGCACGGCCTATGGAGGATTGGTTACTCGACAATAACATCCCTGTAATGGACTGGCCTGCACAGAGTCCTGACCAGAATCCTATAGAACACCTTTGGGATGTTTTGGAACGCCGACTTCGTGCCAGGCCTCACCGACTGACATCCTCGGAAACCCGACAAGTTCAGCAGTTTCTATAATGCTCGTGCCGAGCCTGCGGGCCGTCACAATTTGCTCTCAGTCAAACCCATTCGACACACGGACAGCACGCTCACTGGTACTACATGCACCATGCGCGTATCTGATTAGCAGTCATTCTTCGCCAGGTGACGCTATGGGTACATGTCTGGGAACGATATCACACACAACTAATGCATTAGTAAAGCACACTAACATAAAATTAGCATAGCAGACACGATACAATCTTGAAACACTACTACACTCTGCACAAAAAACCATTTATTCAAATCCAGGCATATATAAAATTTAATGTAAAGTATTTGATAAATTCTGTATTTGTCAATCTGGACGAGCCGGCCGGAGTGGCCAAGCGGTTCTAGGCGCTGCAGGCTGGAACCGCGCGACCGCTACGGTCGCAGGTTGGAATCCTGCCTCGGGCATGGATGTGTGTGATGTCCTTAGGTTAGTTAGGTTTAACTAGTTCTAAGTTCTAGGGGACTGATGACCTCAGAAGTTAAGTCCTATGGTACTCAGAGCCATTTTTGAATCTGGACGAAATCAATATTCGATACCGAGAACACATTAGAGGAAGCGACAGTAACCTATCAACTTTCTTCCACCATTTGAAGACACAACGACACACAGCTGACGGGCCGTCAAAGTTTTACACATTGCACAAAAAGGACCACTAATGAATATTCTTGAAGAGATCGAAATATATTCATACACGCGGAATTACCCTTAAGAAATTCTAAACGAAGAGATTGATTAATAACGAAAGCATGCGTTTAAAAACAAAACAACCTCACACATTAATATACTATCTGGTATAAATAATATAAAAAATAGAATTAAATTACCATGAGCGTAGAACCACATACACACGAATCATACAAGCAATATACACTCCTGGAAATTGAAATAAGAACACCGTGAATTCATTGTCCCAGGAAGGGGAAACTTTATTGACACATTCCTGGGGTCAGATACATCACATGATCACACTGACAGAACCACAGGCACATAGACACAGGCAACAGAGCATGCACAATGTCGGCACTAGTACAGTGTATATCCACCATTCGCAGCAATGCAGGCTGCTATTCTCCCATGGAGACGATCGTAGAGATGCTGGATGTAGTCCTGTGGAACGGCTTGCCATGCCATTTCCACCTGGCGCCTCAGTTGGACCAGCGTTCGTGCTGGACGTGCAGACCGCGTGAGACGACGCTTCATCCAGTCCCAAACATGCTCAATGGGGGACAGATCCGGAGATCTTGCTGGCCAGGGTAGTTGACTTACACCTTCTAGAGCACGTTGGGTGGCACGGGATACATGCGGACGTGCATTGTCCTGTTGGAACAGCAAGTTCCCTTGCCGGTCTAGGAATGGTAGAACGATGGGTTCGATGACGGTTTGGATGTACCGTGCACTATTCAGTGTCCCCTCGACGATCACCAGTGGTGTACGGCCAGTGTAGGAGATCGCTCCCCACACCATGATGCTGGGTGTTGGCCCTGTGTGCCTCGGTCGTATGCAGTCCTGATTGTGGCGCTCACCTGCACGGCGCCAAACACGCATACGACCATCATTGGCACCAAGGCAGAAGCGACTCTCATCGCTGAAGACGACACGTCTCCATTCGTCCCTCCATTCACGCCTGTCGCGACACCACTGAAGGCGGCTGCACGATGTTGGGGCGTGAGCGGAAGACGGCCTAACGGTGTGCGGGACCGTAGCCCAGCTTCATGGAGACGGTTGCGAATGGTCCTCGCCGATACCCCAGGAGCAACAGTGTCCCTAATTTGCTGGGAAGTGGCGGTGCGGTCCCCTACGGCACTGCGTAGGATCCTACGGTCTTGGCGTGCATGCGTGCGTCGCTGCGGTCCGGTCCCAGGTCGACGGGCACGTGCACCTTCCGCCGACCACTGGCGACAACATCGATGTACTGTGGAGACCTCACGCCCCACGTGTTGAGCAATTCGGCGGTACGTCCACCCGGCCTCCCGCATGCCCACTATACGCCCTCGCTCAAAGTCTGTCAACTGCACATACGGTTCACGTCCACGCTGTCGCGGCATGCTACCAATGTCAAAGACTGCGATGGAGCTCCGTATGCCACGGCAAACTGGCTGACACTGACGGCGGCGGTGCACAAATGCTGCGCAACTACCGCCATTCGACGGCAAACACCGCGGTTCCTGGTGTGTCCGCTGTGCCGTGCGTGTGATCATTGCTTGTACAGCCCTCTCGCAGTGTCCGGAGCAAGTATGGTGGGTCTGACACACCGGTGTCAATGTGTTCTTTTTTCCATTTCCAGGAGTGTAGTATAGACGATAACAACAAAGATACGACCTACAGAATACCATAGGATCAAACAGCCTGTAACTATATAAAACTCAAGTGTCAATACAGCTATCAAGCAACTTCGTTATGAAATAAGCTTTCATAATTCAACAAGTTCACAGATAACTGCTACAGCAGAAGTTCAAAACCTACTACAACTCCACCAACATCAAAGGCGCAAACTTATACGGTAGTGTGAAGCAATTGAGACATAGATGTCATATGTATAATACGGTAAACTGTCCTCTTCAAAATTTGAAATATTCTACCTAACTATGTAATTTCCACAGACAACTTGAAGATGGCAGTCACAACGAAATAGACATAGTGTAATAAACAATATAATCGAACACAATAACGTCTTGGTCTCATAGCATAATCTATAATCTCCTTACATGCGTATTCGACGCATATAGCCCTCCCCTGCAAAGCAGTTCACAAAGGCTCAATAACATTGAGATGCGGTGGTCATGGGAGCCAAGAAAGTTGTGAAAATTCATGCTCGTGCTCAAAAAACCGATCCTGGAAGCTGCAAACGGTGTGAAGAGGGCTTCTGTTCTCTTGGAACACCGATGGAATGGACATGATCAGCCAAAATGATAACATAATTCTTGGCATTCTTGCGACTTTGCAGAGTAACCATTGGAGCCATGGAATACCAGAATATGGTCCAAACCCCCGCCGTGCTTCTCTTTTGCAAGTAATCCGTCTGCATTGTATGCTTGTGACGGCGTACGCCAGATAAAAACTTGGCCATAAACTGGAAGGGTGTGAGACAAAACTCATCCGAATAAATAACATTCTTCCATTGCTCCGTATAATAGGTTTCGTGGCTTCGGATCCACGTCTTCATGTCGCTGACATTTACATCACTGATCTGTGGTTTTTGAATTTCAGCTCACCTTTCAATTTCCAGCTTATCGAGCTCCTTTCCAGTTTTGTTGCTGGCTGTGTTGGTGAGTGCTGCAGTTACTTCTGCAAGTGAATCCTCTTCAGTGACCATCCGTCTCATCACTCAACGCACACTTTCTTCCGCACTGTGACTTAGTGGATGGAGATGTTTTTCTATGACTGACTGAAAGTGCTACTGAGGGGGTGCCGCTTTTGTGTTGAGTATACCGTATGCGGAGCTACTCTTGGACGTGTCTCGACAGACGAGCGATGACAGGTTACTGTAAGAGACCGATAGGCAGCGCAACTATCGCCCGGCTGCTCGTTAGCGCCTATAATTAACGCTTCAGCCATCGCGTGTTGCCGGCGATGATCGATGTGCATGCGGCGGCTTTGTAACGGTATTGCCGATCAACGACTTAATAAATTGATTTCTTTGTTCTGCCTCGACGCTACCCTATATTGCCTGTGTAATTGCTTTCGTATCACGACAGATGTGCCTACTTATTCGTGACCCTTTTAGTTTCTTTTATAATCAGACATCTCGTACACAATTACACTAATTTTGGCACCTTGTAATATCGCAATACTCATAAGTTATGGCAGTGCATATATACATCGTTCTGCTCTTAGGTATCTTATTGAGCAGGAAAATGACACTGTTATTTGTAAGAATAGACGATCTCTCACTATTAAAGGTACTCGTATTTCTTTTCCACACCGATCCTAGTGTCGCTTAAGCGTTTGAAGCATATGAAATTCCTTTATGTTTCTTAGTTCACTTATTGTAGTATTACATACTCTTTTAAATTGACTGCTCTCACAAGAGCACCCCAGTTGTTTTGAATTGGCAACCTCTAAATGATAACAGTGTTCCAGAGAACGAGATTTTAAGCACTCTGCACCTTTAGGAATGTAGTTAATGGGTGTGTGTGTAGCGATTGCTTTTAAACGATAGCAAAAAGCTGTACCGTACAGTGTGTGTGTCCGGTACGACCTTAATTGGAACGTTCGCGTATAACTAGTTATAGTAAATATACGTGGGTGTGGAAAATGTTAAGACGACAGTAACTTTCGAATTATTTGTCACGGCCACGTAACACAGGTCGATGAAAGTTGGACCATACGTAGAAATAACTGTTGCACAAGGTACTTGAAAGAAATACACAACGAGACGAACAGAACTGACACTTTTAGTTGTTACGCTGAAGCCATTGTGAGTTATAATGGTCCCCTGGTCATCAGAAAAGGCGTGACATGATAATTAATGGGGTTTATTATCACAACGGTCAGCAATGCATGGCATGCAACGTGCTGCCATGCTGGTCACGACGGTAGTAAGGCGTTCGTGTGGTAGGGAGTTTCTTTCCTTCAGCAGAGCGCTCGTGCTAACTGCTGGATGGACGTTTTTGCTTGCGCAAGTGCTGCAGTACAACTGGCCCAGACATCCAACGAGTGTTCGATGGGGTTTAAGTCGAGAGAACAGGCAGGCCCATCCATCGCCGAATATCCCCTCGTTCCAGGAGCTCCCCCAGCTACGCTGTTCGAGGCGATCGCGAACTGTCGTTCATAAAGCTGCTGAATTCACGCCTGTTAGAAGAAGAGAAGAGCAAGCGGTGCCGTCGATGCGCTGGTGACAACGAAACACGACGTACTGGTCGTCGGACAAGGACATCACTCCCATGCCGTGGCCGCGCCACTGTGGACTGCATCCCTTGCAGCCCTGTTAAATGTGTTTGCAATGGCACCCGCTGTTTGACTTTTATCCCTTCTTTCCTGTTGCACAATGTAGCGATCATCTGTCTGCTGTTGTAGTTGACCGTGGTCGATCACCTCCTCTCCTGTGATTCGGAATGCTCCCCATGCACGCGAAAATATGCTATAAGCAATACCAAATTCCTTCGATACACTCGTCTTTCTTCCAGTTCCTATATAAATCATCCGAAAGTTCCCTCCGAGTCATGTTGTAATGACGAACACCAACACCGTGCACTGTAACTGCTCGCTCGTTGACCCATTACTTAAACTGCATCGTGTTGCGGGGGCGGCCACACGCTGACGTCACGCCATATGACGTGCAGCTTTCTATTCACTACTGGGAGACCTATGGTAACATGCTCCCGCACTTTCATTCATTTACAGTGAGTTGTTAATATGTTATGTTACCTTATTTACCTCGTCCTTCAGTTTTACGGATCGGTATAGATGCTAGACTGCGACTAAAAAAAAAAAATAAAGTAATGTTACCTAAATCTTAATCTGCAATCTCGTGAGCACTGCTCATTGTTGTGGGACTCTTAACTTAGATGTATTACGAAGGAGAACGAGAAGGTCCGATAAGAGCGGCACGGTTCATTAGGGGTTCGCTGAGTACGCGCGAGAGCTCCACGAGGAGACTCGCTTCACTCCATTGGCACACAGTGCAGTAGAGACTTTATTTATCACGCAGTGGATTGCTTGGATTGCTATTAAAATTTCTAGGAGGGTCAGGCAACACTTTACTTCCTCCCTCACAAACAGCGCAAACTGATTATGATGGTAAAATCAGACGATACGCAGACTTTGTTTCCTGCACCATTGGCAGAGGAACGGTAAAGGGAGTGTAAATGAAAGTAATATGAGAAGTAACTTATCTCATATCGCAGTCTAGGGGTGTATGTAGACGCATGTGTGTATGAAAATGCTTACGTTTTGAAAGTAACAGTTTGGTTTCTTTGTAACAGAGATGGCTGGGAGAGACACAGTTCGCAGCGTGCCTCCCTTCGCAGTAACGGGCACCAGACTTGAACGCAATGAACACTAGAAAATCGCGATTGACTTGGCACCTGGCGACGGAGTAATGTTACACAGATTTAAGTACGAGTTTTGCGTCTCCCGCTCAAGGGTTAGAGATTACAACCATAATTCATCCAAATAAAATCTTACATACCTTAAAATGTATTAAAGATATGTAGACGCCGTACTACATGCGTGGACATTTACTAAAGACAATCTACCAAATCCTATAACAATTTGAACAGTTAGCATCAAAATATTCATTTTGCAACTGGACGTCAACAAATGCGTAAACTTTTTAAATCTACGTGTTTACATTAATACACAAACACAATGCATCAAAATATATACAAAAACTACAATTACAGACACGGTAATATATTATTGCTCTCAGAACACAAACGTACAGCTTTCCGTTCAATGATGCACCGTCTCGTATCCGTTCCAATGTTCATAGATTTCCGAGCAGAGGTAGATACGGCAACTTCATGGATTTAAACGAGAACTGTAGCCCAGTTACGTTAAACGTATAAAATGAAACTTGTACTCCTTTTCAGCGTTCCCTCTGTTAATCCTTCCAACGTATCCGGAAAGTGGTGTACTATTTTATACTCAGGAAAAATATCAAGAGCATAGCCAAAACACTGAAATTCTGCAACTATAAAATTCATTCGTCTCTGAGAGGCACCACATTTCTAGTATATTTTCAACGGCAAAGATGAGACTCAAAAACAGGGCAAGAATCGATTATTTTAAATTACTTGTCGCGACTGTAATAAATTTTATATTGGTCAGCTAGGCAGAGAAACAGCAACTACACTGGTCGATCAAGAACGTAACTGGAAGTCTCAAAATTTTCACTCCATATTTGTTGAGCATGTACTTATGACTGAAGTCAAATCTCCTCACCATGTACTCTCCGTGGTAAACAAAGGGCAGAAACCAAATCTGTTGAAAGCCCTGGAGATAAATAAACAGCTGACACGCCGTCTTCGTGTCTGCATCTACATCTACATCTACATAGATACTGTGCAAATCACATTTAAATGCCTGGCACAGGGTTCATAGAACCACCTTCAGAATACTCTATTATTCCAATCTCGTATAGCGGGCGGAAAGAACGAACACCTATATATCTTTCCCAACGAGCTCTGATTTTCCTTATTTTATTATGGTGATCGTTTTTCCCTATGTAGGTCGGTGTCAACAAAATATTTTCGCATTCGGAGGAGAAAGTTTGGAAGTTCGTGAGAAGATTCCGCCGCAACGAAAAACGCCTTTGTTTTAATGATGTCCACCCCAAATACTATATCATTTCAGTGACACTCTCTCCCCTATTTCGCGATAGCACAAAACGTGCTGCATTTCATTGAACTTTTTCGTTGTACTCCTTCAATCCTATCTGTTAAGGATCTCACAACGCGGAAAAGCGTAGTGTAGGCAGTCTCCTTAGTAGATCCGTTACATTTTCTAAGTGTCCTGCCAATAAAACGCAGACTTTGGATAGCCTTCCTCACAACATTTTCTCTGCGTTCCTTCCAATTTAAGTTGTTGTAATTCCTAGGCATTTAGATTTGACTGATTTATCGCATAAGCGATGTTTAACGGATTCCTTTTGGTTCTGATGTGGATGGCCTCACACTTTTCGTCATTTAGGGTCAATTGCCAATTTTCGCACCATACAGATATCTTTTATAAATCGTCTTGAATTTGTTTTGATCTTCTGATGAATTTATTAGCAAACAACCTAAGATGGCTGCTCAGATTGTCTCCCAAATCGGTTATATAGATAAGGAACAGCAAAGAGCCTATAACACTATCTTGGGGAATGGGAATGTTAGAAATCACTTCTGTTTTATCCATGATTTTCCGTCAGTTATTTCGAACTGCGATCTCTCTGACAGGAAGTCGCGAATCCAGTCACATAACTGAGACGGTATTCCATAAGCACGCAATTTTACTACAAGCTGCTTGTGTGGTACAGTGTCAAAAGCTTTCCAGATATCCAGAAATACGGGATCGATCTGAAATCCCTCGTCAGTAGCACGCAACACTTGATGTGAGGAAAGAGCTGGTTGTGTTTCACAAGAACGATGTTTTCTAAATCCGTGTTGACTGTGTGTCAGTAGACCGTTTTCTTCGAGGTAATTCATAATGTTCGAACACAATATATGTTCCAAAAGCCTGCTGCATATTGACGTTAATGACAATGGCCTGTAATTTAGTGGATTACTCCTACTACCTATCTTGAATATTGGTGTGACCTGTGCAACTTTCCAGTCTTTGGGTCGGATCTTTCTTCGAGCGAACGGCTGTATATAATTGTTAAGTATGGAGCTATTGAATCAGGATACTCTGAAAGGAACCTAACTGATATACAGTCTTGGCCAGAAGACTTGCTTTTATTAAGTGATTTAAGTTGCTTCACTACTCCGAGGATATGTCCTTGATTCGAATTCTGGAATATTTGCTTCGTCTTCTTTTGTGAAGGCGTGTCGGGAGGCCCTGTTTGGTAACTCCGCTTTGGCAGAACTGTCTTCGATAGTATCTCCATTGCTATAGCGCAAAGGAGACATTGATTGTGTCTTGCCGCTACCTTACTTCACATACGACCAGAATCTCTTTGGATTTTCTGCCAGGTTTCGAGTCAAAGTTTCGTTGTGCTAACTATTATAAGCATCTCGCATTGATGTCCACGCTAAATTTCGAGCTTCTGTAAAAGATCCCCAATCTTGGAAATTTTGCACGTTCTTTTCTTTGTTTCTGCAACAGTATTCTGACCCCTTTTGAGTACCAAGGTGGATCAACTCCGTCGTCTGTTAATTTATTTGGTATAATCTCTCAGTTCAAATGGTTCAAATGGCTCTGAGCACTATGGGACTTAACATCTATGGTCATCAGTCCCCTAGAACTTAGAACTACTTAAACCTAACTAACCTAAGGACAGCACACAACAACACCCAGTCATCACGAGGCAGAGAAAATCCCTGACCCCGCCGGGAATCGACCCCGGGAACCCGGGTGCGGGAAGCGAGAACGCTACCGCACGACCACGAGCTGCGGACTAATCTCTCAATTCAAAAGTTTCTTATTCCAGTCTTTGATCTCAATATCAATTCTTCTGACGATAACCGGTTTCAGTCCGAAATGACCATCCTCAGATCTTTTCTACACCATGCCCTAAGGTGATAAGTTCATAATGGCATCCTCAAAACATATAAATATAATCAGCACATCATCGTCACATTGATCTAAAATAAGGTGTAGAATAGGCCACATCGTCCACACAGTCATTATTACAATAATGTGTTCGATAGGGTTCATGTCTGGAGAACATGCTGGCTTCTCTAGTCACGTGATGTCGTTATCCTGAAGGAAGTCATTCACTAGATGCGCACGACAGGGGCGCGAATTTCCGTCCATGAAGGCGTATGCCTCGCCAATATGATGCCGATATGGTTGCACTATCGGTCAGAGGATGGCATTCACGTATCGTACAGCCATTACAGCGCCTTCCATGACCACCAGCGGCGTACATCGGTCCCACATAATGCCCCCCCCCCCCAAAAAAAAACAGCAGGGTTCAAATGGTTCAAATGGCTCCGAGCACTACGGGACTCAACTTCTAAGGTCATCAGTCCCCTAGAACTTAGAACTAGCCGGCCGAAGTGGCCGTGCGGTTCTAGGCGCTGCAGTCTGGAACCGCGAGACCGCTACGGTCGCGGGTTCGAATCCTGCCTCGGGCATGGATGTGTGTGATGTCCTTAGGTTAGTTAGGTTTAAGTAGTTCTAAGTTGTAGGGGACTAATGACCTCAGCAGTTGAGTCCCATAGTGCTCAGAGCCATTTGAACCAATTTTGAACTTAGAACTACTTAAACCTAACTAACCTAAGGACATCACACACATCCATGCCCGAGGCAGGATTCGAACCTGCGACCGTAGCGGCCTCGCGGTTCCAGACTGTAGCGCCTAGAACCGCACGGCCACTCCGGCCGGCTAAACAGCAGGGAATCTCCCCCTTGCTGCACTCGCTGTGTCTAAGGCGTTCAGCTTTACCGGGTTTCCTCCACACTCGTCTCCGACGATTGTCTGGTGTGAAGGCATATACGACACTCATCATGAAGAGAACGAGATGCCAATACTGAGCGGTCCATTCGGCATGTTGTTGGGCCCATCTGTACCGCTCTGCATGGTGTCGTGGTTGCAAAGATGGACCTCGCCATGGACGTCGGAAGTGAAGTTGCACATCATGCAGCCTTTTTCGCACAATTTGAGCCGTAACACGACGTCCTGTGGCTGCACGAAAAGCATTATTGAACATGGCGGCGTTGCTCTCAGGGTTCCTCCGATCCATAATCCGTACATAGCGGTCATCCACTGCGGTAGTAGCCCTTGGGCGGCCTGAGCGAGGCATGTCATCCACAGTTCCTGTCTCTCTGTGTCTCCTCCATGTCCGAACAGCATCGCTTTGGTTGACTCTGCCTGGACACTTCTCTCGTTGAGAGCCCTTCCTGGCCTATACTGGCAATGCGGTCGCGATCGAACCGCAGTATTGACCGTCCAGGCATGCTTGAACTACAGACAACACGAGGAGTGTACCTGTTTCCTGGTTGAATGACTAGAACTGGTTGTCTGTCGGACCTTCCGTGTAATAGACATTGCTCACGCGTGGTTGTTTACATCTCTGGACGGGTTTAGTGACATCTTTGAAGAGTCTGTGTCTGAAATGGTTCAAATGGCTCTGAGCACTGTGGGACTTAACATCTATGGTCATCAGTCCCCTAGAACTTAGAACTACTTAAACCTAACTAACATAAGGACAGCACATAACACCCAGCCATCACGAGGCAGAGAAAATCCCTGACCCCGCCGGGAATCGAACCCGGGAACCCGGGCGTGGGAAGCGAGAACGCTACCGCACGACCACGAGATGCGGGCTGAGTCTGTGTCTGTGATACAATTTCCACAGTCAACGTCTATCTTCAGGACTTCTGGGAACCGGGGTGATGCAAAACGTTTTTTGATGTGTGTAGATTACGCGCCTTCCCCATTCTACGCAGGAACAAGCTCAGAGACACTGCATGCACCGTTCGTGTGTCTGAGTAGTAGTCATTGCCCGCCTCGTGATGCTGCTATCGCATGGATGGGTTTATATCTATAGTAGATCGGTGACATTATGTTCTGACCAGTGTATATTGTATTATCTTATTAGCGTAATTCTCAGCAATAAATGAAGTTTTCGCACTTACTGCTTTACAGTTTAGCTGAAGTGTTTCCAATGACATTACAACTGTCAACGATATTTTTGTTTCTGCATCACATTCCGTAAGTGATACCTTTTTATGTTTCCATCCAGTTCCCTTACCTTGCATTTCTTTTACTTTATTGAGAATTTTCATTTAATTTAAACTGTAATAGGGGCTATTATGCGTTTTATTACCACATGTGTCTTTTCTTTTCTGCTGAATGTAATACACGATCTCCAAACATTCGTAACCGAAAGATGTCGGCTTGGTGTGCTAGATCAGAGGACTGGCCACTCTCTGCACGAAAACGTGCTTAGAACCTAATGATTCATACCGGAAGCCCTGGTACGAGTCATTCGCATGCAAAACGGTGCATCTTACGAAGAGATATATTTGAATGATCTTCTATTCAAGATCTAGGACAGGAACACAGTAACGCGAAGAAACAAAAATCGATATAATAGGACTAAGAACACTCATACTTCAGTTCTCCTTCACATATTGCAATATTTCCTTCTGCTTAAAATAAATATGCTATCTGATCAACGAATTTATTCTACCGACTTAATAGTGTTGAGCGGTTATGCAGTCTTTAAAGTTCAGGTGTGGTGTTTCGATGAAGTGGTCAAAGCAAAACACAACAAAACAAAAAGCAAATCTGACTAAAGCTACTTATTTTTCATTCATTATCATTTCCGCATTCAAGAAGTCCAATACTAAATACCACATTAATTATATCTTCAGACGATGATATTGGTATGCAAATGTCATAAACTGCCCTTTGTCAAGCATATTGTAACATAAGCTCGTACCTGGATGCAGGAAGTTGATCGTGTAACGCAGACTGAAGTCTCAAGATGAAATGACGATCGTGTAACTTAGGTTGTGATTCTTTGCGTTGTAGGTTTACAATATCAACGGTCCTTGTGATGCAGAGCTTCTATTGCTTTAAGAAGTGCACATCAAGATGATGGCAATATTTTGTTTTCTTCTCTACGTTCTTAGTCCTATTACACAGAAATTTTCTTCATCGCGTTACGAATGTTCCTCTGTTTTACCTTGAAAAAATGATCATTCAGATATCTCTCCTGGTAAGACTCGCAGTGTTGCATGCGATTCGTATCAGTGTTACATTCTAAGCACATTTCCGGGCGGTTCTGAGATATCAAGGGCACACACTTCCCTTGTGAATGAAATTCTCATTGGCTGAATTTCAAAGATGTGATGCAACTTTCGCACAGAACCACTGACGAGAAAACGAGGAAGAAACAGATCGAAACAAAGAAGAGAAAAATAATGGTCAGCGTCATTGCCTTCGGTGCGGTAAGACACGGGTTCGATTCCTGGTACCTCTCCAGGTTTTCTCTGAGGTAGGGTGGCATGGAACGGTGTCCACTCAGCCTCGCGAGGCCGAATGAGGAGGTGCTTCAATAAAGAAGCAGCATCAGGATTCAGCTACTGGAAATGGCGGCTGGAGGGATTAGGGTTTTAGCCTCATGCTGGTCACCAGTCCCACAGCCTAATCCATGAGTGGTGTTAACGCTTCCGTCTCTCTCTCTCTCTCTCTCTCTCTCTCTCTCTCTCTCTCTCTCTCCCTCCCTCCCCTTCTCTCTCTCTCTATCTCTCACTCCCTCTCTCACCCACCATCCACCCACCCACCCACCTACCCACACACACACACACACACACACACACACACACACACACACACATATATGCACGCACGCACTTTTTTCAATGTTTAGTCTTAAAGTTTTCCGGTATGTTCCATGTATATTTATTTAGTGTTTAGCTTAAATATTTTGACTCACGTTACAATTGAACTGTCAAAGATAGCTCTTAATCTCACACTCCATGTTTTTTTTGGCCAAGTGCTGCTCACCATTAGGCCTACTGTAATTACGCTTATGAGGATAGTCAGTTGAAGTCAGGTGATGGCTCTGTAAATCGAAACCGGTTAACTAAAACTCATCCCGTAGAATACCCACATTTTTCTTATTTTCGCTTATAAATATGAATATCTTCTACCAAGCAGCGACGGAAGAATCACTTAACATCCTAATTCACTTACTTGATAGCAACAGTTGACCGTTACATATCGATTTACGACGACGTGTTGAAAAGTTATGCCTACGAATTTATGCGAAAATTCTTAAGACGTTTGTAAATAAAACAAAACTTTTATGAATGCGTAGTTATTTCTCAACATACTCATCCTGACGAGGAACACATTTCTCCGAACGAGAGGCAGTGACACCGTCATTGTATAATGTTTGAATTTGTTGACTGAGCCACAACCTCACCTCTGCTTGCATCTTTTGGTGAATAAGTCCCCGAAGATGTTCTGTAAGCTTTGGAAGCAGATGAAAACCGGGTGGGGCCAATTTGTGGCTGAACGGATGGTCATCAACGACAGGAAATCGAAGGCGTAGGATTGTTGCAAACGTCGCAACGTTCATGTGTCAAGCTGAAGGAGAGGCTGCTCGATGTGTGGCAAACTCTTCGAATTCGAAACTCCATTACAGCGCCCTGTTCCTCACGCTTCGGCATAGTTAGGCCACACGCCACCGTGTTACACGCTTCAATATTCTGAGCCCTCTACCGGCAGAGGGATGCAACTTGCGCCAGCGAAGCGGGAAGTTCAGCCGAGTAATCCGCATGCAGTGTAATAGCTCAACCGTCACTGAGAAAGAATAAAAACTCAGAGGCAATAGTTTTCAGTGCGGTCTCGTAAACCATTGTAGATTCCTTTTTTCTATAGCGTCTGTTAAATTATGAATTCAATATTTATCAAATTACTTTTTCTTTGTTTCTGCAAGTATTACTCTTACATTTTAACATGAGCATTGTGGAGGGACACGTTGTTTAACCCAGGACATCGGCACTAAGTCTGGTGATCAAGAACTATACGCCGCCAACTTTCTTTCCCTTGCCGACCAGTTATCGTCGGTGAATATTTCACACCAGCCTTCAAACTGCAGGTCGAATGCTCCTGTCGCACAGTTATGCATTTTAGTGACATTGGCTACGGATGAAGATTATGTCAAATAATGAAAACTTCATACAATGAGGTGTCATGTACAGATGGTGATAATATCGCGCACACAGGGTATAAGTGGGCAGTCCCTTGGTGCAGTTGGCATTTGTACTCAGGTGACTCATGTGAAAAGGTTTCCGGCGTGTTTACGGCCGCACGACAGGACTTTTAACGGTAGAATGGTAGTTTGTGCTATAAGCATGGGACATTGCATTTCGGAAATCGTTAGTATCGCTCAGTATTCTGAGAATGCCAAATTTCAGGCATTACCTCTCACCATGGACAAGACAGTGGCGATGGCCTTCACTTAACGACCGAGAGAAGGTCATTTGCGTAGTCAGTGCTAACAAACAAGCAACACTGCGTGAAATAAACGTATCCATAAGGATAGTGATGCGAAATGTGGCGTTAATGGGCTATGGCAGCAGACGACCGACACGAGTACCTTCGCTAAGAGCACGATATCGCCTGCCGCGTCTTCCTGCGCTCGTGACCGCATCGGCTGGACCTTAGACGACTGTAAAACCGTGCGCTGGTCAGATTTCAGTTGGTAAGAGCTGATGGTAGGGTACCAGTGTGGGCAAACCCCACGAAGCCATGGATCCGAGCCGTGAACAAGGCACTGTGCAACCTGGTGGTGGCTCCATAATGGTGCAGGCTGTGTTTACATGGAATTTGTTATATCCTAGCCAGTAATGCCAACCGAGCCCGCTGCCAAAAGGTTGGCAGCATCAAAGTCCGGACGCCGTCCGCATAAGCAGCGCCAGCGATACAGGAAATCGCCTCAAGTCTGCGCGCGCCACCGCTGGCTTCTGGCTTCTTATTGTATACTCGCCACCGATTTGTGTACTTGCTAGTCAGTGGTGTGTTCATCGCAGCAGAGTTGTTGTTTGTCGTCAGCCGACGCTGACCTAGCCGCTCCGACTCGAACTAGACAGATTTCTGTAGACACGGAGTTCACTACTGTGTTTCTGTATCTTCGTTAATAAAGATAAGTACCGACTTTTATTTAATCAGAGTGTTTGGGTTTTCATCTTCCTGTTCACTGTTCCAGCGGACCGGTCGGCCCGCTATTAAAAGTGTGGCGGTGACTTCGTAAGCCGTTTCTACAGCGAAGTGTTTGTCGCTACGAACGCCGCCACAAAAGAATTGACTGGGTCCTGGTTGTGTTCAGCTACTTGGAGACATTACTGCCATTCATGGACTTCATGTTCCCAAACAACGGAGGAACTTTCATGGATGACAATGCGCCATGTCATCGGACCACAACTGTTCGTCATTAGTTTGAAGAACATTCCGAACAATTCGTTCGAATGAGCTGGCCACCCATATAGCCCGACATGAATACTATCGAACGTTGATTGGACGTAGTCGAGAGGTTAGTTCATGCACAAAATCTTGCACTTGCAACACCTTCGTAATTGTGGACGGCTGTAGAGATAGCATGGCTCAGCGTTTCAGCAGGGGACCTCCAATGACTTGTTAAGCCCATGCCACGAAGAGTTGCTGTTCAATGCCGGGAGAAAGGAGGTCCGACACGACATTGTGAGGTATGGTTCAAATGGCTCTAAGCACTAAGGGACTTTATATCTGAGGTCATCAGTCCCCTAGACTTAGAACTACTTAAACCTAACCAACCTAAGGACATCACACACATCCATACCCGAGGCAGGATTCGAACCTGCGACTGCAGCAGCAGCGTGGTTCCGGACTGAAGTGCCTAGAATCGCTCGGCCACAGCGGCCGACCTTAGGAGGTATCCCATGACTTTCTTCACTTCCGTGTATAATGAAAAGGTGAACGTTTTGAAACTTGAAACGATAACCAAAACAATTTTCTTCCGTAAATAGGATTCATGCTTCTTTCCCGAGTCCTCCAGACTATACCAAATCTTTCCAACATCAGAGTACCTCAATGCTGACTGTCTCGTTGGACGGAACCTA
Source organism: Schistocerca cancellata (assembly GCF_023864275.1). NCBI lineage: Eukaryota > Metazoa > Arthropoda > Insecta > Orthoptera > Acrididae > Schistocerca > Schistocerca cancellata. Next base: position 537,383,305 of record NC_064628.1, on the reverse strand, counting down.
GAGTGGCTAGCCTGAGATACCTGAACAGGATGCTGCTAGGGATGTTTCAGGAAATCAGATTACTAGATCTGCTTTCACTTTTATAGTCGCCGCTTGTGTAGGACAAAGCAACGCTTCCTCTCAAACTGCACGTTCGCAGCCCTAGAGCGCCTGGGACTGAAGGAAACGGGACTTCCGTCTCAGCAACAGCTTCGAGACGTTCTCATTGTCTCAGCTGAGAAAACGTCTGTCTCACTTGAATTGTCAGTCCAGTAGACGTGTTTAAGTGTTTCCTATACTTCTCTTGATTTAAATAGATTGGATGCAATTTAGATCTCTGAATATTGTATTTACCCATGCAAATACTGTAATAGAAGAGATTCAGAAGTGTTTCTATAATTTCATAATTTGGTCGTCAGGACGCAGTAGTGCCACTTTAACTGTTTGGAGTAAGAGCATGCTCTTATCAACGAGCGGGTTGCATTGTTAGTTGAACAGTGAATCTCAGAGCGATCGGATTGTTTTTAAGAAGTTCAGAACTGTGTTAATTTGATTTGTGCCATTCTTTTGGATTGAACTCTCAAAAAAGTGGCACGGTGTTTCTATTTGGATCACTTCAGTAGATCAAGGTACGGGTAGAACGGCTAAATAATTTGTAATATGCCAGGTTTGAAAAACCATTTCAGGAATTTCAAGTTACGTCTGTTTTAATGAAGAAACAAAAATATTCAATTTCTGTGCTCTGGCCACAAAAAGTTCATTACTTTTCTGCTTAACCATTGTCAGGTCTCCCACATAAACACGATACTCTAAATTATAGCGTTAATTGTGTTATTGGCGATGATGTATTGTTGATATTTCGAGTTGCTTTACTGCAAATGAATTATTTTCTAACGTTTTCAGTTGTGTCGATTCTGAAGATCTAGATTTGTATACTTTGTGTTACTATTTAAGAATATAGTTTCTTTTCATGCAGAATAATGATGTCGTCATGTCGTTCGCTTGCCATATTGCACGATAATGCAAAGGATTGACATTCTACTAATCTTGATGGGAAAGAAGCCCGTATGACGACATAGCAAAGGAAGAACATAACAAAATACATTATGAGCTGCATCGTCACAGAAATGCATCATCCATAAATAAAATTCTATAATGAATTAGGATCAATTGTTACTGATATCTGTTCTGAAGGAAATAGAAGTGAAATTTATTCAGCTTGGTGTGCGAGGTAAGTCAAAGGTAGATTGGTTAAAGTTTATTCTAACCAGTTTCCTCTGGCTTAAAACAAGAAAAAGGTTATTCAGCACCTAGTCGATAAAAATATCATCCCAAATAATTATTATCATTCTTATTATAAAGATGTTCACGGTATTTGTTAAATATTTAAACTTTTCGTTATCATTTAATCATTTTAATGTCTCATAACTGTTAGAACTTTATAATGCTAAATGATACTGTCATTTGACTTACACTTCTCAGTTTGTGAAAAGTTTTATTAAATGTATAAAATCTGCAGAAAGGTAATGTGTTTCCAGCAATAGACGCCAAAAATCAATTAATCAAAATCTCTTACGTAATTTGTGACTTAATTAGATGTAAAACATTGTTAGTAAGCATAAACTGTACATCAGAAATGACGTATGTTCAATCAACAAAAAAAATGGCTCTGAGCACTATGGGACTTAACATCTATGGTCATCAGTCCTCTAGAACTACTTAAACCTAACTGACCTAAGGACAGCACACAACACCCAGCCATCACGAGGCAGAGAAAATCCCTGACCCCGCCGGGAATCGAACCCGGGAACCCAGGCGTGGGAAGGGAGAACGCTACCGCACGACCACGAGATGCGGGCCTTCAATCAACAGCTATATGCCTGATCAAGACACTAAAATTGACGTTACTGAAACGAAAGGCAGTTCTTTGAGGTTAATGCTAGAAATTACTGAAACACAATTTGATCCTGGCATTATATCAGTTGTCGTTAGTGATGCTAATTTCTTTGTCGTAATAATGTTTCATTATTGTGTTAAATGTTTTCTTGATTTATGGAAAACCTGACATTTTGTGTTGTATCACTTAAGTAGCAAGAGCGTTGTGCGTATTTTAAAAGTGCTAGCTTTAAAATCCAAAGAAAATAACGCACAACAGCAAAGCCAGTAATTAAATAGCGCTACGCTGTTTCTTTAATGACACACCTGTTCATTTCATTCAACTACACTGCATTTCTGAACTGCAACGTAACAATTTTCAAAGCAAAAGAATCTCTGGCACCAGCTACAGTTTATAAACCGCGCACTGACACAATGAACAAAGCATGTTGCCAATCTCAGAACGGTATTTCACAAACCTCTTATTCACTTCGCTGTACAGTACTTCGCGCTCGGGCACTAGGCGGCTGCCGTGGGGGGGAACGATTGACAACAAACGGTGCTCCCGCAGTTTAGAAAGTGCATTTTCAGAAGCTCACAGCTGCGTACAGTTAGAATTATGGGTCAAATTTTCACGCAGGATCGATTGCCGAGGCTGATATCTCGCAATTTTTTTTTTTCCTGAGTAAAATATTAGGTCGAGTTGAGGGTGTTTCCTGGGGAGAAATAGAGCTCAATAATGGCATAAATGCTGATCAACCGTTCTGGCACAGACCACCCATTAGTATGTATCCGTTTCAAGTGCCTCGGCCATTTTTGTTACAGGGAAAATAAAAAAAAGCAGGAACTGTAGTCTTCAAAGATCAATCTTCCGGCGGTTATTCATATTTTCAAGTTCTTTCATTGTTGACTTCCCACGCAACGGCGAGTGCATATGCATTACTTGCAGAGTGATTACTCAGATGTGGCACGTACTATGGAAGGAATTTACTGGTGCCTAGCTGAAACTTTCAGCCCAACATTTAGCCGATAACATCTAAGTCAAAGTTGCTTCACTATCTCCTGAAACTGGACAGTATTCTAACCCCGCTTATGCGTAAGAGGAATTCACACTATAGTATCTCTTCATAATCTGGATTATCGCTTTCGCCCGTGAGAGCGGAGCATTGTAAATAAAATCGTTGGCTTGTTAGGGGTCCGTGGTTTTTAACACACTTGCGTATTCCGTGTCTTTACTAACGAATTGTCTTCGGAAGGACGTATTTTGAAAGGAGGTGTACTTCAATTGTTAAAAAGGAAAGGACAGCCGCCATTGCTGCGAGATAAAAGAAAATATAAATTTTTTGTCAGTTTACGTTCTTGTAAGAAGCTGAATATATACTGTAATAGTTGAGCACTGCGAAGAACGTTTTTATGAAAAAATAATTGTTATCGTAAAAGGTAAAATTTTTTCCTCTCCTTGTAATTATAATACAAAGTGCAAGCAAGCAGAAGACTTAGGATTTTGAATGCTAGGTAGTGCTGTGCGATCTCTGTTTAATATCACGGTCTAAGGAATGAATAGATTGTCTCCTGTGAAAATCGAAAATTTGTGGAACTTGTTCTACCGATGCAAACTACCGTAGTTGTTCATAATCGTATCCGTCTCACTCGCTCTTCAATGACAGCGTCAAGAATTTTTCAGTGATACATTACGACGCTCATGTTGAAAAGCTGTTTCTTACGCTGCCTGCTAAGAAGAACTTTAACCTTGGGGCGCTCGATTGCACTCTGGAGACGGCACGCGTTACTGCAAAATTAGTAATTTACCCTTTTTCAGTCAAGAAGACAGTAATTGAGATCCACAGCACTAACTATTTTATTTTTGATGAAAAGGACAGATTTATTTAAATCATTTAATTCTAGGAAGGACAGAGGACCTGGTAAGAGTAGGGAACAGAGTAATAATTAATTTTGCAACGGAAAATGTCGAGGCTGCCTTTCTGTTCCTTTTGCTTTTATCAGGAATACTTAATAATTTTTCTAGTGGCCAAGGGAGGGTCATTAGAACACGTTCCTTATTTCCCCGCTGAACTACAGTTAGTAGCCGAAAAATGCTGAAATTTTACATCGAAGAAGATTCCTACGCTGAACATTTATCACAGTTGTCAGCCTTTGCACAAATATTAACTTACGAAAATTTCATATTTAGCTAATTTATGCCCACTATGAAAGAATCATACACAATAAATGTCAGATACATTCTTCCCGAATAGCGTTGGTTAAAATAAAAACGTACAGCTAATGAGCTATCCTGCGAAGATATGTTATTTCTGTTTTAGCAAGATATTAAATGTTGACTTGATTCAACCATCCTTGAAGCAAAATTGTCGGCGTCTACAACTCAGCGACACCAGACACCTGACCGACGTTAGCTCATAAGACCTTCACGCTGTTCACAGCAAACATTTTACGTCTTCATGCAGTTTCAAACAAGCAAAAATAACCTGAATGCACCGGAAATAGACTATAATAGCCACAGGCAAATTTAAAACATTATCTCTAATGATTGTTCTTTGGAGCCACTTAGATAATAAGCTAAAGTAAAGTCAACGCATGGAAATATTTATCAAGAACGCCGTTTAAGCATGTTTTGTATTTAGACGTGACTCTTACTTGAACACCAGAATAATGGCTTATTTTGCACACTTCCGCTCTGTTATCTTCTGAGGTATTGCAAGCAAAGTAAATAATGAATATAGTCAGCAAAAGTAAAGAGTAAGAACATCATGAGAAGATGATAACCTCACATTTTGCAGAGACCTCTAAATAAACTTTGGATTTCTCATACTTTACAGTACATTTATTTCCTAACAGGATTTGTGACTGATTATTTGTTACTAACTGTATATTCTGGGGCAAAAGTCTTCTACACACTTTCGTGAGATAGAAATGAATACATTGGGACTTACTTCAAATTCGAAAGAAAATTTTGAAACAGAGTGTTAAATGACCTGATCAGAATCAAAACTAAAGTTATACCTAATAACGGTATTCTTAATTGAACTGACTTAGTAAACAAGTTAAACTGTACCCAGATTCCCTCTAATGCCAAGCTAGTTTATTTGGTCAGCAGCTTATTCATTAACGCACATGTTCAGGAGTGCTTAAACAATGTCACACACTTGCTTGATAGATCAGCAGTTAAACCGGTTGTCGCAGATATGAGATTAGCAACACACACTTGCCTAACACAAAATTAATTCTGTTTTAATGGAACGATATGTTGAGTTGGTGGGTAAGTGCGTGCCGCCTTTTCATGAATTTAATAAACACAACAGATATGCATAACAGTGACTTTAGTCATCAATAATCTATTTACAACAATCTGCCAACGCTGGGGTAACTTTTCGATTCCTCGACAATAGAAGTCACGCGGTTTTGAGGCGAAGAAGTCTTCGAGTTAGGAAGTTCCTTGAAGGTTTTTCGATAGAGAGCGGAAAAGATGGAAATCTGAGGACGAAAAGTCAGTTGAAGAAGATGGGTGGGAAATGACATCCCAGCCTCTACCGTGTTTTTTGTCAGTCTAGCAGAGAGCGCGCGGGCGTTTTCGAGGAGTAGCATCACGGAAGTAATATTCTGAGGTTCCAAAACTCATGGGGTAGCGATTTGCACGTATACAGATGGCGCTAGTATCACGTACACAAGGGCAAGGCTCTGGCCGAGCTGTCACTTGTACTCAGGTGATCCGTATGAAACGGTTTCCGATGTGATTATGGACGCACGACGGGAATTAAGGACTTTGAACGACCTGCACTAAATGGTAGTTGGAGCTGGACGCATGGGACATAAGTTTTCGGAAATCATTAGGGAATTCATTATTCCGAGATCCACAGTGTCAAGAGTGTACCGAAAATACCAAATTTCAGGCATTATCTGTCACTACGGCCTTCAATTAACGACCGAGAGCAGCAGAATTTGTGTCAGTGCTGACAGATAAGCAACACTACGTGAAATAACCGCAGAAATCAATGTGGGACGTACGATGAACATATCCGCTAGGACAGTAGATCGCGACTATATCGGTTGGACCTTAGACGAATGGAAAACGGTGGCCTGCTCAGATGAGCCCAGATTTCAGTTGATAAGAGCTGATGGTAGTGTTCTAGGGGGGGGGGGGGGGCAGACATCAAGAAGCCTTAGGGCCAGGTTGTCAACAAAGCACTGTACGAGCTGGTGGTGACTCCATAGTGGTCTGGGCTGTGTTTACACGGAATGGACTGAGTCCTCCTGTCCAACTGAAGCGATCATTAACTGCAAATGGTTATGTTGGGATGCTTGGAGCCCATCTGCAGCCATTCATGGGATTCATGTTCCCAAACAACGGCGGAACTACACTACTGGCCATTAAAATTGCTACACCACGAAGATGACGTGCTACAGACACGAAATTTTCCCGACAGGAAGAGGATGCTGTGATATGCAAATGATTAGCTTTTCAGAGCATTGGCACAAGGTTGGCGCCGGTGGCGACACCTACAACGTGCTGAAACGAGGAAAGTTTTCAACCGATTTCTCTCACACAAACAGCAGTTGACCGGCGTTGCCTGGTGAAACGTTGTTGTGATGCCTCGTGTAAGGAGGAGAAATGCGTACCATCACGTCTCCGACTTTGATAAAGGTCGGATTGTAGCCTACCGCGATTGCGGTTTATCGTATCGCGACATTGCTCCTCCTGTTGGTCGAGAACCAATGACTGTTAGCAGAATATGGAATCGGTGGGTTCAGGGGGGTAACACGGAACACCGTGTTGGATCCCAACGGCCTCGTATCACTATCAGTCGAGATGACAGGCATTTTATCCGCATGGCTGTAACGGATCGTGCAGCCACGTCTCGATCCCTGAGTCAACAGATGGGGACGTTTGCAAGACAACAACCATCCGCACGAATAGTTCGACGATGTTTGCAGCAGCATGGATCATCAGCTCCGAGACCATGGCTGCGGTTACCCTTGACGCTACATGACGCTGCGAAGGTGTACTCAACGACGAACCTGGGTGCACGAATGGCAAAACGTCATTTTTTCGGATGAATCCAAGGTCTGTTTACAGCATCATGATTGTCGCATCCGTGTTTGGCGACATCGCGGTGAACGCACACTGGAAGCATGTATTCGTCATTGCCATACTGGTGTACCACCCGGCGTGATGGTATGGGGTGCCACTGCTTAGACGTCTCTGTCACCTCTTGTTTGCATTGATGGCACTTTGAACAGTGGACGTTACATTTCAGATGTGTTACGACCCGTGGCTCTACCGTTCATTCGATCCCTGCGAAACCCTACATTTCAGCAGGATAATGCACGACCGTATGTTGCAGGTCCTGTACAGGCCTTTCTGGATACAGAAAATGTTCGACTGCTGCCCTGCTCAGCACATTCTCCAGATCTCTCACCAACTGAAAACGTCTGGTCAATGGTGGCCGAGCAACTGGCTCGTCACAGTGCGCCAGTGACTACTGTTGATGAACTGTGGTACCGTGTTGAAGCTGCATGGGCAGCTTTACCCGTACACGCCATCCAAGCTCTGTTTGACTCAATGCCCAGGCGTATCAAGGTCGTCATTACGGCCAGAGGCGGTTGTTCTGGGTACTGATATCTCAGGATCTATGCACCCAAATAGCGTGAAAATGTAATCACATGTGAGTTCTAGTATAATATATCTGTCCAATTAATACCAGTTTATCAGCTGCATTTCTTCTTGGTGTAGTAATATTAATGGCTAGTAGTGTATTATAGATGACAGTGCGCTATGTCACCGGGGAGCAACTGTTCGCTATTGGTTTGCAGAAGATTCTGGACAATTCGTTCGAATGATTTGGCCATCCACATTTCCCGTCATTAATTCCATCGAACATTTATGGGACATAATCGAGAGGTCAGTTCGTGTATAAAATCCTGCACCGACAACACTTTCGTAATTATGGACGGTTATAGAGACAGCATGGCTCACTATTTCTACAGGGGACTTCCAATGACTTCTTCAGTCCATGTCACTTCAAGCTGCTGCTCTACACCGGACCAAAAGAGGTCCGACACGGTATTAGGAGGTATCGCATGACTTTTGTCACCTCAGTGTATTATTGACAGTCATATTGTAGTGGTTGTGGTCTTCATTCAGGAGACTGGTCTGATGCAGTTCTCCGCGGTTATCTATCCTGTGCAAGCCTGTTCGTCTATGAGCAACTGCTGCCACCTACACTCACTGAACCTACTTACTGTAGGCACACCTCCTCTGTAATTTTACCCCCCCCCCCAAAATCTTCCTCCATTGCCAAATAGGCTATTCCTTAATGGCTCAGCAGGTGTTCTGTCATCCAATCCCTTCTTTTAGCCAAATTGTGCCATTAATATGTTTCCTTCCACACTGTTCGTTAGTTATCTGACCTACCCATCTAATCTGCAGCATTCTTCTGCAACAACATGTTTCAAAGCGCTTTATATTTGCAGTGTCTGTCATGTGAGTCGCAATTCCATAATGGTTGTCTATTATTAATACCTGTATATCATACATATTTAGCTTCAAACAATTCCTCCTTTCGTAATGTGTACCTGAATTCGTCTCAATTTCACGAATGCTCCTACTTCGTGATAGGATCCACCGAAGCTAGCGAATGAATGCCTAAGTGAACTAAGCATTTGAATCATCTATCTCATCGAGTGACAGTAGTAGTGTTGATGAGTCTTCAAAGCCAAAGCAAAGCTTAGGTCAGAGTATGACAAAACAAAACATTCCATACATAGAACAAACATGTGACGACGATGCGTTGTTGTGTATAAAATATTAAACATTGTGATTCTTTCCTGTATTTCTCTGCTGGCGAATTTAGCGCGCAGCTGGCTTGAATGTCAACATTTCTTCCTGTCCTATACGATATTCCGCCTGTAAGCAAAACCAAAACATGTCCCGTGTGTGTCCATCACGTGCGGACCCTTTATTGTTGCAGCTACAGAAATTATGAATCGCAAGCTCGGAAATGTAATTTCAAAAACAATAAGTTTGCTGTCCGTATTTGTGTGTGTGTTGGTTGGTTGGTTGCGTTGGTTGGTTGATGTCCGTATTTAACTGCAGAATTAATGCATTTTACTTTTTAAAAATAACCGCATTGCAGCTGTTGCCCGGAAGAAGAATCGTTTAAAATCAAGGTTTCCAAACAGTCTTCATTCTCAGCCCATACTGCCAACGAAGCTGGCTTCTACTGAATTCAATATTAGCTGCAAGAAAATGACAATAAGCGCTGACACTGGGAAAGATATGTTTTGACAGAAACAGCAGAAGAATGTTATTTGTAAGATGGAGTCCTTAGCTAATTGCATCGACGTTGAATAAAGTCGGTACAGTCCATTCCACATAAATTAAATATGCTTTTCAAATCGAATAATGGACGATTGTGCAACCTAAGCGTCACAAGGTGTTTTAGGTAAGCATTGGCATTGTCTTCGTAATCACTGTAGGTTCTGAAAAATGGTGTTTGTTCCCGCGGAAGTATGTCTGGATTAGGACTCATTAGAGTGTAGATAGACATCAAACACTGCGTAGCTAATACCTCAGAAAGGTATTTGTGCAAGCTGTTCAAGGATGTGGCACTGTTGTGCGTGCCAGCCAACTGTAGTGTACATACAAGCTCAGTGTCTATAGTTTTCTTAGGATCTTGTGCCATAGTATGTCCCGAATATACCTACTTCATCCTTACCGACACAACTCCGATAGAGATTTACCCTGTGATAATTGTTGATCAAAGTCAGCCCAATGCTCGTTTGTGACCGTAACACGTTTCTTTAAATTTTATATTGTGTCTTCCACAGGAAATGCTGTTGAACAATTTGAAAGGGATGGAATGGAAGACAAAATCCATATAGCTTAGGAATCAGGAACTGTAGGAAAAGAACAACTGTTAAACGTCATGTGAAAATCTAAAGAAGGCTTGCAGCTCTCATGAACACTTACGTATAAGAAAACTGCAACAAATAACTACGCTTAGATTCCGCTGGAAATCTCTTCTCCAAATACCTGGATGAGGCAGGACTGAGCTCTATCTGAAATACGCGCCGCCAGAATTGGGAACGAATGAGGAAAAACTGCTGCTAGCGCCGCCATGCGGTGTGTTTGGTTGTCAGTTCACCGATCTGCCACAGAGGGCAGCTGCTGTCAGCCGTGCTGCTGTCTGCCGTGTGGCTTCGGCGAACTATGATGGGAAATAAAGAGGTGGTTCTGCTATGGTGGGTGGTGGCAATTGGAAGAGAACGGAAAAAGGTAAGAGGAAATACGCTTGAACAAAGGAATGCAGACGGAGTCGCCTGGTAGAGTTTCGCATAGAGCGCAATTTAATCGTGGCCGACACTTGCACAGTTGTTGCAGGCTGTATACGCGAAACAGGTCTAGATACAGTGGACGAATTCAGATTGATTGCACTGTATGACGCTAAGACAAGGTATTAGAAATCAGATTCCACGAGTAGATTGGAATTCTGACCATAAGTTATTAGCCATAATAAGCTAATTAAAGTGGAAGAAACCTCAGAAAGACAGGAAATTATAGTAAGAAGATAGCACACCTAAGCGCTGCTAGATTTATTACCGGTAGGTTCAAAGAATACGCAGGTATTACCGAGATGCTTCAGGAACTCAAATGGGAATCCCTAGAGGGAAGGCGACGTTCTTTTCGAGGCATACTACTGAGAAAATTTGGAGAACCGTCATTTAATGCCGATGACAGCATGGTTCTACTACTACCAACATACATTTTGCGTAAGAACCACGAAGATAAGATACGAGAAATTAGGGCTCGTACGGAGTAAATAGATAGTCGTTTCTCCCTCGCTCTATATGCGAGTCTGACAGCAAAAGAAATGACGAGTAGGGGTATGGTGTTACCCTCCGCCAAGCATCGTACGGTGGCTTGCGGGGTATGTATGTAGATGCAGATGTTCATCGATACTCCGCAAAACACTGTGAAGTGCAGGGCAGAGGGTGCTTCCCATTTTAGAAGTGATTATGTTTTTTCGTGTTTCATACACGTATGGAGCGCGGGATGAACGTGTTTTTAAATGCCTCTGAGTGTACAAATGGTACAAGTGCTTGCTGAAGCAAACTGAGTAATTGACTGCCAAAGTTAAATGGCTGTTTATAAATTATGTTAGCTACCAACGAAGCATAAGGTACTTTTTCGTAATGGTCAGTTAGTTGTAGGTATGGTTAGAGATTGTAGAACCCTGCATTATTTTTTACAACGTATTGAAAATACTTATACGCCTTGCATCTTAAGACTTTTTAGACTAAAGCAAGTACAAGTGCAGAAACATTCGATTTAGAGTGCTATATTTTGAAGATTTTTTTGGTGCAACACGCATGATATGCAAGCAAAATACAAGTTTATTATAGAACAAGTGTATGTGAGGATTTGAGCAATATTCATATTAAAGCTGAAAAAAAAACCAGATAAACAGCAAATAAAATTAAAATACCGAAATGAAAATATATCGTTGTTGCTCCAGCATGAACAAGAGATTATTAATAGTCACTGTCTATAATCACGTCACATTACGTTTCTAAGAGAATGATGATCGTTTCCTTCTGTGGTATCTCGTGAAGGATGTCCCTCCTGGGCAACACTCGTGACGCTGTACCACTGTGTTGTGCTTTTTTTAGTCTTTTTCGTCCCCTTCTTTGACCACGTCCTCTTCTTTCTCCACTCACTCTTCTCAACGCACTGTAACTGCTGCCTGGGACTGCTATATATCGTTACAGAACTTAGGATGCAGTTCTTCATCTCCTAAATGTTTTTGCTTCACTCAAATTGTATTTCAAATGGTTCAAATGGCTCTGAGCACTATGGGACTTAACATCTGAGGTCATCAGTCCCCTAGAACTTAGAACTACTTAAACCCAACTAACCTAAGGACATCACACACATCCATGCCCGAGGCAGGATTCGAACCTGCGACCGGAGCGGTCGCACAGTTCCAGTCTGAAGCACCTACAACCGCTCAGCCACAACGTCCGTATCCATGGGTTTAATAGAATGGAGGCTTTCTGTTTTCATTTACACTATGGAAAACTGCCTACTGACCTGCTTCTCTGCTTTCATCCTGTTTTGGGGAGCAAATACAATTTTGAAATGTTTTTTTGTAAATATGCTGATTTTGGTTCAAGATGCACAAGCGATATTTCAAGATCTAGCATGTTTAAACGTGTATACAATTTTACTATAAGTACTCTTAAAAGTATACGCATTAGGCTATTGCTGTACTTTCAGAAAAATACATACCTGAACCTTCTTTAAAGACAGCAGCAATTCTTCTGTGCTCTATTTCACTCGCACTAGTTTTATTCTAAATGCAGTCCAGCTAACTTCGAGCTTAAACTTAACTATCACGAAGTGCGACACTATGCAGAAAATCGTTTGTACTAATTTTACCCAGAAGAGAGCCACACTTTAGCTTTCCAAATGTACATTTAGAGCATTTTCTTATGAAATGTCACTTGTACTACTGTACTCTGAGTCCTTCAATTAATCTAATCTTGTTCACAGCGAGCTATACATGGAGGGTTGTAGTATATTCCTAGAGTCATCGATTGAAGCTGATTCTTGAAACTTCGAAAGTAGACTTTTTTGGAATAGTTCACATCAATCTTCAAGAGTTTGCCAGTTCAGTTCTTTCATCATCTCTGTGATATTCTACAGCGGGTCAAACCAACCTGTGACCGTTCGTGCTGCCCTTCTCAGTGTACGTTCAATATCCCCTGCTAGTCCTACTTGCTACAGGTACCACACACTTCAGCAGTATTCTTGTGCTGTTTGCAGGAGTTATTAGTAAGCAGTTTCCTATGTATATCGACTGCATTTCCGCAATGTTCTACCAATAAACAGAAGTCTACCACCTGCTTTATCCACGACTAAGCATATGTGATTACTTCATTTCGTATCCATACAAAATGTTACACGCAGGTATTTGATTGAGTTGACCGATTGCAACTCTCACTCATATTATAGTCATAGGAAACTACGTTTTCTTTCCATTGCTGAAGTGGAAAGTTTTACATCTATGAACATTTAAAGCAAGTTGCCAATATTTGCGCCATTTTGAAATGTTATCAAGATGTGGCCGAACATTCATGCAGCTTCTTTCACAAAGTACTTCATTACAAATAATTGCATCATCTGTAAAAAATCCATGTTAGCAATAATATTGTACCGAGCGAGGTGGCGCAGTGGTTGGACACTGGACTCGCATTCGGGAGGAGGACGGTTCAATCCCGCGTCCGGCCATCCTGATTTAGGTTTTCCGTGATTTCCCTAAATCACTCCAGGCAAATGCCGGGATGGTTCCTCTGAAAGGGCACGGCCGACTTCCTTCCCCATCCTTCACTAATCCGATGAGACCGATGACCTTGCTGTCTGGTCTCCTTCCCCAAAAACAACAACAATAATATTGTAATTAACAATAATCTTCCATATGTGTCAGTGCCAGTTGTGATGCCTTAATGTGACACATTGGTGCTGTATGATGAAACTGCAGTTTAATAATTTTGTGTCTATATGTTAAAAACATCTGTCTTGTCTGTCGCCAGTCTCGGAGTGAGGGTACGCTAGTAACATCCAACTCTCATTCACTCTTAACTGGCTGCAAGGATTTCTTGTGTTTCATGTTATTTCGACTACTGTAATGATTATTTTTAGGAGAATTTTTCTAGCATCTCATGCTGTTTTGTATAACATGCAATTTAACCTCACAGATTACTGTTACTACACAGAATGACATTTTTCCGACTAATTTCGTTGCAGTTCATGGGATTTTAATTTTTTTTGTGCATTTCTTTACAGGGTTATTTTCAATCGCAAGTTAAAGACGTATTTTCTTTCACCCAGGAATGTGCAGTCAGACTGTTTCAGAACTACTTTGGACCTTTGCTAGTTTATCAGCTATTTCTGTACTGAAAATTTCCAGGTTGTATGCTAGCACATGTCGAGAAAAGAGGTTGCTGCCTCGCTTACACATTATTAGGATCACTCCTCCAATTATGGAACTAATTCTGATGTTAAATTAGTGAAAGCTCGGTTTTATATCATATGTCAGCCAGTATTCTTACTTATAGTTTATTACTACAAAATCAATGTTACTAATATCACAAATCGACACAGGTGAGCCTAAATCTCTTTCGCCGTTTAAGTAGGAAACTTTAATAGTTTTCATGCAGATCCTTCAGCTTCAGTTCATGTTGATTATCAAAGACAGAGAAATTTAGTAACAACTGCGTCGCTAGCCCAGTAATTAGGGCACAAGAAGACAGTCAGATGGGGAACCAGTGATGTTACGGGAGCCTTTCTCTTCATATGACCATAATTGCTTTACTTCAAGGCTCTTCTTTGTAATAAGAGCTGCTGTCAGGTATTTTTTACTTTTAGTATCCATTTTTGTCTTTCGTAGGAAAGAACAGAGAATATGATTACCATTTCTTTAAGAAGATTCGTCGCTGTTCCACTAATGTTGCAGCTGCATCCAGTCCCTCCATAAATGTAGGGAAGAGTTATTACAACATTACGAAGTGCCATTATGGCTCAATTTGTCATGTACGGTTTCCTCACTGCAGTCACCTTCACTGGTTGTGACGAAGTGCTAAAAACGTAACACTTCGAATCCTCTGCCTTGATAGAAGTCCTCTCTCTCCATCACAGCAACTACCTTTATTGTTCATGTGTGTAATCTACGATAGCCCACATGGACCAGACGATGACCGGTGCACTCCATTCTCTTCATCGCATTCACACTGAGCACCACAGTCGTAAATTCGCCAAATGAAGACTTCACTCCTCCCCGCCTTCGTAGCTAGCTGGTCGCACGGCTGACTGGCATGTGGAGGACCTGTCTTCGATTCCAGGTACTGCCAGAGATTTTTCATTGGTCGGACGACTAGAGCGGGGTGCACTCAGCCTCGTGATGCCAATTGAGTAGCTGCTTGACTGGGTTGTAGCTGTTCCGGGTCACGTGGCATTGAGGCCGTTTTCCGGGAGGTACAGTGAGTGAAGCAGCACAGATAGCCCAGGTCTGTGGAGCAATGGGCTGGCCGTTTGTTCTCCCATCCTTGTGACTTCCAAATTTATCTGCCTGAGCATCTTCCGGACACGAGAGACGTGCACCAGAAATGGGAGTGGACATATTATTCATTTGACAAACCAGATTTGGAGGCGGGCAGTGGGTCGTCGTCATCCACGCATGTCCTGGAGGCTGTAAGCTTTTCCAATGTTTGTCACCGCACAGCGGCTTCGAATGCTCGGCGACCTACTTTCAGTCTGTTGTTCCGCTGCCGCGACCACGCGGCATTTGTAAAGATTAATCTTGCTCCCTGCTGTGAGCGTGATAATTCTGACTGGTTTGGTTGCTCCGCGTGTTTGTGTCTTGCTGCTTCTGTATCGGACTCGGTTCAGCCACCTGTTGTTGTTGATTCCTGTTCTTGTGTCTGGCTTGGCGATTTGAGGAGCGTGTCTCTCTTATGAAAACATGATAGCTTCAATTCGGTAATTGTGATATGATTCTGTGTTTTAAATTATTGGGGTTTTCTTTGATTATTTTTGCCTTGTCTGTTGTGCACTAAGTCGCCAAGTCGCTTTCTTTAGGCGTCTGGAGCCCACAAGCTTATGCGACTTACATTAGCAAATCTTGTTGCATGTGTTTCGGTGGGCTATACTTCCAAGCCAAGCTTTTGTTTACCGTAGGTGACGTTCATCAGCCAACCGCTCGCGTCTTCCTTCAACCTGTGTTTTCCATCCAGCACGACCATTTCCACATCTCATGCCGTGATTTGAAGGTGAATCTCGGTTGGCCACTGAACTTCTTTACAATCGGGTGTAAGTGTACTTGTACCCACTGGCTGCTTGCAAAAGGAAGAGTGCAGTGAGCAGCGTATTTATCTGGAGCGTTCTTGAGTTTCGTACTAAATTGTTTTTCCTTGCAAGAAAGGAAAACAACCTTTGATGAGATTGTTTTATCGATTATCACTAATTGTTCTTAAATTGTTTTATATAAATGGACTGTTTTGTCTTAATATGTCGAGCTTCTGTGCACGTAATTGGTGAAGCTACTTTTCTTACGTGTGTCAATAAAAACCTTGATACGAATAATGTTCAGTCCTTATTTTGCCCGGTCCTGCCACTCCCAGGAAACCTCACGCCAGTAGTGCCTACCATTGACAACAGCCGGAGGAGCGGTGTTACGACCACACGCCCCTCCATATCATACCGAATGACACGACTGGCGGAGGGTGACACTGTGGTTGATCGGCATGGATGGTCCCGCCAGGGCCTGTGGACAGAGTTTTAGTTTACGTTTTATGAACACCACATTCTTCCACCACATTTAGAAAGTTATTTGTTCTTCCCACTACGGACTGTGGAGTTGACTTATACACGTCCAGTCACATTACTGTGATCACTGCCTATGTTCAGAGTGAACGTGCAATAACCACTCACAGACGGAAGGTCGCAGCAGTAGCAGCAGGGGTGCACAAAACGTGTCGGGGGAACAGATTAAAGTGCAGGACTGTTATCGTATTACTGAAATGTAGTGATTTATCTGACGTTCAAAATGGCATGATCATTGGCTTCCGGGCTAAGGATGGAAACATTTCCTAAACGGCTGTCAGTAACTGTTTGCGTCACTCCGTGCATGGCAAAATGATGCTATCCAAAATCGTCGCCGAGGCAACTGTGGTGCACGCGGGCCACAGAAGCCGGGGTGAACGACGGGTGGGGATGTGTGTACGGGCGAACAGACGTGCAACTTTTGAATACATCGTGGGAGTGAACAGTGATCAATATGTTACAAATATTTACTATCAAAAACAGTCTTGATCACAATTTATTTATTACGGTCACCGGTTTCGACCACTACTGTGGTCATCGTCAGCCAATGAGTAAGAACCTCGCAGACGCGATTTACCAGCAGAAGGAGGTACTTACTCACTGGTCTGAAGATGACCACGGTAGTGGTCGAAACCGGTGACCGTAATAAATAAATTGGGATCAAGACTGTTTTTGATAGTAAATAGCCGTGAAAATGTTGAGCAACTGACCTCCAAGGTGAACCGAGGGGGTACCGACAGTGTCTCGACGAGGACTGTTAAAGAATCGTTGCTGCCTCCGCAGCAGGTACCTGGTCCATGCACCCATACTGTGTGTTGTTCATCGGCTGTAAAGGCCGGACTCAGCGCACCATTACCGCTACTGGACGTCCTCTGAGTGGCAGCAGGTGGCCACTTTAGACGGATCACGTTTTATGCTTCGTTGGACTGAAAGCAAACACCCTGCAACAATCTTCGGAAGGTTCCAATCCGCAGGAGGGAGCTTAATGGTCTGGGAAATGTTTTCGTGGCATTTCCTACGTGATCACAGTTGATCAACACAAATATGCAACTATTCTTGGGAACCATTTCCACCCCTACACGCAGTTTTTTTCCCGTCGGTAAGCGACAGCAGGTGAAGCTCGGAACCCAGAACTCTGGTGCGGGCATCCCGACGCAGGAGTGGACGGTAGCGGCGGCACAGGCACCACAACAGTCTGGCAGATGGCGGGTGACGCCTGCAAGGTGGCGATGCGGCAGCGAGGTGTCTCTGTGCCCTGATTGGACACTCAGGCAGCGATTTTTGATTCGTGGCCCGGCGAAAGCATTGTCATAGATGCGGCGATGACCGACGCAGGCTCTACGTCATCGGAAAGCCCAGCTGTGATGACTAGCTGCTGCTTTAAATTCCAATTGTGGGCGCCGACAGTTGCGGACGGCCGCTGTATGGAGACTGCATCAGAATGTTTGGAGAGGAGTAGGTGGCCTGGTGTGGCGTAATCGGTAGGTCAGTCGATCATGCAAATGGAAGTCTGTGGGACGTTCATCATGCAGAAGCGCCAGCTGTGGAAGCCGCGTCTGCTAACGCTGCTGAGCTGGCAGGGCAGTGGCTAGTAACTGCTGCCTGGTTTCGGTTATGGACTACTGTTCCAGCAGTCGGTGTTTGAGCTGTTACATAAAGAAGCCTGCAGTTCCGAATGTGTACGCTAGGAACGCTGCTGCAGGCTTTCACATTACCTATATCGTGTAGGGCTAACGGAAAAGTTGCCAGTTCCAGGCTTGTGCGCTTGGAGCGCTGGTGCAGACTTGTGTACGATACGTGTGTCGTGTAATATGCTCGACAGCGGGCATAACGAGGTGCCTACCCAGTGGATAAACAGCGACGGGCGAGAGGTATGTGAATGGCGCAGTTCATTTCGACCGCCGAGTGGGAGGCTAGCCCGTGCCGAATCGCAGGAAACAGCCGCTAAGCGTGCAGCGAAAGTCTGTCGGTGGTCTGTCTGTGTAGGCGGAGGACGCGAAGCGCGGGCGGCGGACGACCGGGGGCTGTGTAAAAAAGCGCCGGCGGCGGAGGAGCTGCAAGTCAGCGCGCCGTAATTACGGGCGAGGCTGGTCCGCAGCGCAGGTCACGCACGAGGCGCGCCGCAAGGACAGCCGCCCTGACCACGGCGCGGCGCCAGGCGCTTCTTGCCTCCGATGCACAATTTGGCGGTTAATCAGCCTGCAGAGGGCCGGCGGGCGGCACGCGAGCGGGCGCGCGCCGAGCCGCCTGCAGCTGGCCGCCCCCCCTGCTGCAAGTCACCGCCGCGGCCGGAACTGGATCTCCCACTGTCTCGCCGATAGCTGACACGTCGGGGCTGCAGAGGACGTACATCATCCTACAGAGAGGGAAGCAAGAGTAAAAGTCGAACACGATAAGGTCATTGGTAAACCGTGATGCCATCAGTTCGCTGTTCCGTTCTTTTTATCCTCCTGAAAGGTACACTAATCTGATAAAAAGTATCCGGACACCCCTACATAATGCGAAATTGACCATTAGATGTCGCGAGATGCGGATCAGCTAGTATAAAAGGAGGCGGAAAGTGCTGTGTTGTCACTAGAAAATGGTTCAAATGGCTCTATGGGACATCTGAGGTCATCAGTCCCCTATACTTATAACTACTTTAACCTAACTAACCTAAGGACATCACACACATCCATGCCCAAAGTGGGATTCGAACGTGCGACCGCAGCAGCAGCTCGGTTCCAGACTGAAGCGCGTAGAACCGCTCGGCGTCGTCATTACAGAAGCAGTAACAAAAGCGCAGTGACCTCGAACGTGAACTATTCACGGGATGTCAGTTCACTAACAAATCCATCAGGGCTTTCAATCCTTCTACAGTTGCCCAAGTCGACTGTTCGTCATTCTGAAGTAAGAACGCGAAGGAACCACAGCTAAACCAAGGCCAGTCGGACGTCACATACTATCGAGTATTGCGGAGGTTGGCTGTAAGTTTGTCACAGAGAAATTGTAAGATCATTGCGCCAGCCGCTGTGGCCGAGCGGTTCTAGGTGCTTCAGTCCGGAACCGCGATGCTGCTACGGTCGCAGGTTCGAATTCTCCCTCGGGCATGGATGTGTGTAATGGCCTCAGGTTAGTTAGGTTCAAGCAGTTCTAACTTTAGGGGACTAATGACCTCAGATGTTAAGTCCCATAGTGCTTAGAGCCATGTGAACCATTTTTTGTAAGATCATTTCCTTTATTCCTGCTTACGCTATTGTTTGTGAAAGTTTCTACGCCGTTAAGAGAGCAAGCACGTGATTTGAAAGATACGGGGAATTACAAGGAGAGTACAAAACAAAAATTGTTTTATTTACTGTATGAATATTGCGAACTTGTTATGTGTATCAGGTTTGATTCCATATGGAAACTGGTGTGCTCGGTGACTGTATTTATTTGAAGTTGGAATATCTACCGTAATCAGTAGAGTGTGAGCTGAAATACTGTCGTGGATAGTCTAGTACGAGCTATTTGTATTGGCAGGCAATAATGATATTTAAATTACATCTTACCGCACTCACGATAACCACAAAAAATGAAATGATCGTACGGCATTGTTGGCCGGGAGACCCCAAGCTGGTTATTCGGCCGCCGAAATAGCAAGTCCTTTTCAGCTGACGCCACTTCGGCGGCTTGCGAGTCAATGATGATAAGAGACACACAACACCCAGTCATCTCGAGGCAGAGAAAATCCCTGACGCCGCCGCGAATCGAACCCGGTATTCCGTGCGTGGGAAGCGAGAATGCTACCACAAGACCACGAGCTGCGGACACGATAACCACAAAATGGTAAAACCTAGATCTGCCATAAGCAGATTATTAGCGAGTGATTGCTGTACTTTTTCTCAACTTAGTATGCGTAACGGTTTGAATGACGGTATTAGGGGTGCATATAATGGGCAGCAGAAGGACATTAAGCGTTGCCTAGCGTTGTCTGACAACAGTTAAACTTGGATTAGAGATCGAATCTCGATGGTACATTAGGCGCTTTGTAATCAAGTTACGTTACGTGAACGGCTGCGAACGGTCAGTGTACGTGTTGTGGTCTGCGGCAAGATTGCAGCCCCTTAATGCTTGTTATCTGTAATGAGTTGCAGGTGCGTACGACGTGGACTCAAAAGAACCCCACGTCTCATAAACCAGCAGTGAAACACTCGGAAAATTTGTAGAACACACTTCTGCGAGTGAAGTATCGTTGTATTTTTTCTGGCGATTGCAGGTCACCAATTGAGTCGAAATAATAGACGGTATCTGCATTTTTCATAACATGTGACACCCAGTGGGTTCCGGGACCTCCAGCAATATTTAAATTCCCAATACCACATTCACCATTTTCCACGTAGTCTTCGGTAACGTACCCCACATAAATACACCATGGAATCTTGGAATGTTGAATTTTTTCTGACAAACTTAAGATCAGAATTTGTGAGTGGTCGATGTGGTAGGGCTGCTAATGGGGTTTCATTTTATTTATGAATAGCTGAAGCCCTTTCTTGTATGGTTTCAGGCGTAGTCCTTTTCCGATGTCTGCTGCTTCCATAATGCGGTTAACTCTTCTTGCTTCTCCTAACTGCTCTCGGGAGTTTTACGCGTTCTTTACTGTTCTGGCAACAGCCGCAGCACCGCCAGCCACTGAACCCACCACTGAGGGAGCGGAGAGAGCTGGGATGAGGTATGGTAGAAAACCACCAGACCTCTGGTGTAGTGGTAGAACTCGGGGTGCTTTAAACGATCCTTTTCTTCTTCCCGCATCCTTCTGCTTCAAAGCGTTTTTACCTGCATACGTTGCTGTGAGGATACAGGTTTTTAAACACCCTTCTTCTTCTTCTTCTTCTTCATTACTGTCTTCTTTTTCTTCAGTGTATGACGTGCAGCATTCATAACTCGCTTGAAATTAATCACTCCTAAAACCAACTTAATTTTTCCATGCATGGTTTTATCAACTACAAGTGCTGCAATGCGTTGACATACACCAATATAATGCGTATCGCCTTAGCCTTATCAGCTAAAATCTTATCAGCAATGTGACGACTTGGGAGATCTTCATTTGCAGCGTATGTAATGTCGTGTTTCATACACGCTTCGTCGAGTTGATTAACCACATTATCATCTCGTGCCAAGCGTTTCTGAAGCTTTGTTCCAGGCCCACAGCAGTTAGATACCGCATGTTATGCTACTGTGCCGGTTGTGCTCTATGCACCCCATTATATAGCAAATCACCAGCGTCTGTCCAGCTGTTTTGAGCTGCAGGGAAACCAAGCCATTTAACTAGTGCTCTATTTGCCCGACGTCTTGTGACTTTCTCCACGGAAAACTCATCTGGTTCAGGGCTCTTGGGCATTTCGTTGGTGTAGAAGTTGTTGTTGTTGTTGTGGTCCTCAGTCCTGAGACTGGTTTGATGCAGCTCTCCATGCTACTCTATCCTGTGCAAGCTTCTTCATCTCCCAGTACCTACTGCAACCTACATCCTTCAGAATCTGCTTAGTGTATTCATCTCTTGGTCTCCCCCTACGATTTTTACCCTCCACGCTGCCCTCCAATACTAAATTGGTGATCCCTTGATGCCTCAGAACATGTCCTACCAACCGATCCCTTCTTCTGGTCAAGTTGTGCCACAAACTTCTCTTCTCCCCAATCCTATTCAATACTTCCTCATTAGTTATGTGATCTACCCATCTAATCTTCAGCATTCTTCTGTAGCACCACATTTCGAAAGCTTCTATTCTCTTCTTGTCCAAACTATTTACCGTCCATGTTTCACTTCCATACATGGCTACACTCCATACACATACTTTCAGAAATGACTTCCTGACACTTAAATCTATACTCGATGTTAACAAATTTCTCTTCTTCAGAAACGCTTTCCTTGCCATTGCCAGTCTACATTTTATATCCTCTCTACTTCGACCATCATCAGTTATTTTGCTCCCCAAATAGCAAAACTCCTTTACTACTTTAAGTGTCTCATTTCCTAATCTAATTCCCTCAGCATCTCCCGACTTAATTCGACTACATTCCATTATCCCCGTTTTGCTTTTGTTGATGTTCATCTTATATCCTCCTTTCAAGACACTGTCCATTCCGTTCAACTGCTCTTCCAGGTCCTTTGCTGTCTCTGACAGAATTACAATGTTATCGGCAAACCTCAAGGTTTTTATTTCTTCTCCATGGATTTTAAAACCTACTCCGAATTTTTCTTTTGTTTCCTTTACTGCTTGCTCGATATACAGATTGAATAACATTGGGGAGAGGCTACAACCCTGTCTTACTCCCTTCCCAACCACTGCTTCCCTTTCATGTCCCTCGACTCTTATAAATGCCATCTGGTTTCTGTACAAATTGTAAATAGTCTTTCGCTCCCTGTATTTTACCCCTGCCACCTTTAGAATTTGAAAGAGAGTATTCCAGTCAACATTGTCAAAAGCTTTCTCTAAGTCTACAAATGCTAGAAACGTAGGTTTGCCTTTCCTTAATCTTTCTTCTAAGATAAGTCGTAAGGTCAGTATTGCCTCACGTGTTCCAGTATTTCTACGAAATCCAAACTGATCTTCCCCGAGGTCGGCTTCTATTAGTTTTTCCATTCGTCTGTAAAGAATTCGTGTTAGTATTTTGCAGCTGTGGGTTATTAAACTGATAGTTCGGTAATTTTCACATCTGTCAACACCTGCTTTCTTTGGGATTGGAATTATTATATTCTTCTTGAAGTCTGAGGGTATTTCGCCTGTCTCATACATCTTGCTCACCAGATGGTAGAGCTTTGTCAGGACTGGCTCTCCCGAGGCCGTCAGCAGTTCCAATGGAATGTTATCTACTCCGGGGGCCTTGTTTCGACTCAGGTCTTTCAGTGCTCTGTCAAACTCTTCACGCATTATCGTATCTCCCATTTCATCTTCATCTACATCCTCTTCCATTTACATAATATTGTCGTCAAGTACATTGCCCTTACATAGACTCTCTATATACTCCTTCCACCTTTCTGCTTTCCCTTCTTTGCTTAGAACTGGGTTTCCATCTGAGCTCTTGATGTTCATACAAGTGATTCTATTTTCTCCAAAGGTCTCTTTAATTTTCCTGTAGGCAGTATCTATCTTACCCCTAGTGATAAGCCTCTACATCCTTACATTTGTCCTCTAGCCATCCCTGCTTAGCCATTTTGCACTTCCCGTCGATCTCATTTTTTAGACGTTTCTATTCCTTTTTGCCTGCTTCATTTACTGCATTTCTATATTTTTTCCTTTCATCAATTAAATTCAATATTTCTTCTGTTACCCAAGGATTTCTACTAGCCCTCGTCTTTTTACCTACTTGATCCTCTGCTGCCTTCACTACTTCATCCCTCAAAGCTACACATTCCTCTACTACTGTATTTCTTTCCCCCATTCGTGTCAATTGTTCCCTTATGCTCTCCCTGAAACTCTGTACAACCTCTGGTTCTTTCAGTTTATCCAGGTCCCATCTCCTTGAATTCCCACCTTTTTGCAGTTTCTTCAGTTTTAATCTACAGGTCATAACCAATAGATTGTGGTCAGAGTCCACATCTGCCCCTGGAAATGTCTTACAATTTAAAACCTGGTTCCTAAATCTCTGTCGTACCATTATATAATCTATCTGATACCTTTTAGTATCTCCAGGGTTCTTCCATGTATACAACCTTCTATCATGATTCTTAAACCAAGTGTTAGCTATGATTAAGTTGTGCTCTGTGCAAAATTCTACCAGGCGGCTTCCTCTTTCATTTCTTAGTCCCAATCCATATTCACCTACTACGTTTCCTTCTCTCCCTTTTCCTACACTCGAATTCCAGTCACCCATGACTATTAAATCTCCCTTCACTATCTGAATAATTTCTTTTATTTCATCATACATTTCTTCAATTTCTTCGTCATCTGCATAGCTAGTTGGCATATAAACTTGTACTACTGTAGTAGGTGTGGGCTTTGTATCTATCTTGGCCACAATAATGCGTTCACTATGCTGTTTGTAGTAGCTTACCCGCATTCCTATTTTCCTATTCAATATTAAACCTACTCCTGCATTACCCCTATTTGACTTGGTGTTTATAACCCTGTAGTCACCTGACCAGAAGTCTTGTTCCTCCTGCCACCGAACTTCACTAATTCCCATTATATCTAACTTTAACCTATCCATTTCCCTTTTCAAATTTTCTAACCTACCTGCCCGATTAAGGGATCTGACATTCCATGCTCCGATCCATAGAACGCCAGTTTTCTTTCTCCTGATAATGACATCCTCTTGAGTAGTCCCCGCCCGGAGATCCGAATGGGGGACTATTTTACCTCCGGAATATTTTACCCAAGAGGACGCCATCATCATTTAATCATACAGTAAAGCTGCATGCCCTCGGGAAAAATTACGGCCGTAGTTTCCCCTTGCTTTCAGCCGTTCGCAGTACCAGCACAGCAAGGCCGTTTTGGTTATTGTTACAAGGCCAGATCAGTCAATCATCCAGACTGTTGCCCTTGCAACTACTGAAAAGGCTGCTGCCCCTCTTCAGGAACCACACGTTTGTCTGGCCTCTCAACATATACCCCTCCGTTGTGGTTGTACCTACGGTATGGCCATCTGTATCGCTGAGGCACGCAAGCCTCCCCACCAACGGCAAGGTCCATGGTTCATGGGGGGGGGGGGGGGGGGGGGGGTGTAGAAGTAACTTGCAATTTCTTCGTCTTCACTACCCTTCAAGATGTAAGTTCTAGGATTTGTTCGTTGCAGTTTGGAAACTATGAATATCTCTGTCGACCAGTTCGGTAGGTATGCTTTCTCAAATGCCGTCTTGTATTTCCAGATACGTACCGAATCACCTACATTAAATTTCTGTTTACGTGGATCCAGTATTTTAATGCGATAGTACACCATATCCATGAGTCCACTATCACGAACATCGATTGGTCTCATTTTTATTGTGCTATGTTTGGTTTGATTATACTGAGCAATTATTTCTGGTTGGGTATATGACTTGCGAAGATTAAAGCGCATCCACATTTGACTCTATATTATTCCGTTCAGACGTTCAATGATACTCGCCTTCATGTGGGTGAATGTTGAGTAGTGATTTATTCCATACCGCTGCATCACGGTCTCGAAATACCTATTGTAAAACTCTCCACCGTGATCGGTTTGGAGATTGTACGCCCATCGATTCGTTCCTGTCTGCAGCAAACGCTCAAACACATCCGCGACATTTCTCTCCGTTTTTGTTTTAACAGGTAATGGCTAGGCAAATTTAGAGTATGTACCAATAGCCACTAAAATATAATTGAATCCATTATTCTCAGGTGAATATTCCCTCATATCTACAAGATCAGCCTACCGTAAGTCATCGAAACCTTTAATCATAACTTGCCTACGAAGATGTGTTTTGCGTGCTGGTTTGTGCAGCTCTAGAGCTACTGTCTCCGTAATTATTCGATGATACCTGTCTCTCTAAACGCAGATATTATTGAAACTACCTCATTCGAATAAGCTGTATTACCGGCAACAGCTGATGCCATGAGCATCCGTAGTCGATGTATTAGCTCGTTGGGGTCGTCATAATATATATACTGCGGGATTCGATTGTTCACTGCTTTATGTTCAATGTCAGTACCATCGCCGCTGCTGCTGTTGTTGTTATTGTTTCACCATCAAGTATTGGTTCTATAATGGTTTTATATTCCTTGTTGCTCAGACCTTTTGCCTTCTTATATACGTCAATCAAATGCAGTATTTCACGGTAAATTTGTCTATCATTAGCTGAATAATTTGTGGGATTTCATCGTGGGTCTTAGGAAAATGAGATTCATTAAGCCAGGTGTTCTCCCAAACCGCCTGTCACCAATCTGTATTGTGTCGTCAGTTACATTTATAGGCTGGGTACCCAGCATGTACGGTCTTCCCCTGCTGACGCCGAATGTCCTATCTTGCCAGGGATGTGAATGATAATGAATTCGTCAATGGTAACACCATCATTATCGTTTGGTTTTGTTTTTGCTGAGAGCTGCCTGATAGTTTCAGTAACCGGCTTAAAAGTCTCCCTCAGTGTTTGCGGTCGCTCGCTATGCCTTAACTTTAGCAACCGCAATTTCTATCTAAAGGCTTTCCGTGCTTGAATGCTTTCTGCTTCGTTGACATCACGGTGTATACAAATCAGACGTGAGGCTTTATACATCCGCTCTTCCTCCTATTATTATGTGCCTGGTCCCCATTATCAATAACCAGGGTCTCTTCATATATTTTCCTGTCAATAGTCTCGACCTTTTCAGTTAATTTAGATACTTTCTTACCGATTTCATTAACTAACTCATTTAATGCACTGAAGAAGAGTCCATTAATACGTTTCTAGCTCCCTGCGCATACCTCCAACTTCATGCATGATAGCCTGAATTTTCCTATCCATGTTCTGTCTATGTACGAGTACAACCACTGTCTCGGATTGAGAGGCAGACATGCGCACGAATTTGTCCATGG
Organism: Schistocerca cancellata; assembly: GCF_023864275.1. NCBI lineage: Eukaryota > Metazoa > Arthropoda > Insecta > Orthoptera > Acrididae > Schistocerca > Schistocerca cancellata. The sequence goes on along the minus strand of NC_064628.1, from coordinate 537,356,568 downwards.
TGCAACGTATACCGATGTACTCAATCCTCTTACCGAGCTATATACACAGAAACTCCTGGAAGTTTCGCCTGTACCTATCATCATTCAGTTTTCTTGTTTTAACAATGAAGAGAAACCCATACTGCGAATGGTTCCAGCTGTCGGCACAGATCTTTACAAAATCATTAACGACCTGTAGGTTCCTAAATGTGTTTGGTAAATGTGTTTTAAATTCAGAGTGTTTTGTTTGAAGGCTATAACGAGGTTTGCATTATCCCTAAACAACTGTTTCGGGTCTATGGAATATGTCTGGCTTAGATAAAACACATCAGCACCTTTACGACGATGGAAACAGAAATATTTTCGAATTTAGTCTTGGTTTTCCACAGCAACATCGTCAAATATGAACATCGTGTTTGGTTTTACTTTTTCAGGTAGGGTGATATCACCGCTTTCACTGAATGTCATACACATAACACCTTTTACACTGTATATTATCTCCTGTAATAGCTGATACTTGGGCTGAACCAGTGTTTTTGAAGATACACAAACATGTTCAAATCGGACTACGTGTGTTAGCAGCCTCATGAGGACATTAGTCATGCCACAATTGGATGGACCTACAATAATTGCTCAAATATTATCAGCAAGGAGTATTCCATTCCTCTTCTTCTTTTTCTTCTTCTTCAGGTCTTCTTTTGCATCTTCACTGGACCAGTCACAGACAACGAAGTCCTGAGACTTAATCCACCCAGCCATGATACCGACTACATCAGGGTTTGCTGTGTAACGGGCTTTCATAGAAGAAATGAACACTTGTAATAGTAATAATATGTTGTTGTTGTGCTCTTCAGTCCAGAGACTGGTTTGATGCAGCTCTTCATGGTCCTCTATCCTGTGCAAGTTTCTTAGCTTCTTCAGCTCCAGGTACCTACTGTAGGCACCCCGGTGGTCTCGGTCGCCTACGGTGGACTGGAGGCCGAGCGGTGACCTCTCCTGTTGTCAGGATGCTAGGAAATGACTGTGGACGCCAAAGAAACATTATTAATTCATAACACCTTTATTCCTGCTGAGTACAATGTGGTCCGCGTAACACAGGCTGGCTGAGCTTGGTGATATCAACGACCTTCCCCGAGTCCTCGCTGACTCGGAGTGATGACACCAGCTCCGGGCCGTACCAGTCTTGGTAGCGCAGCACCGCGTGCTGTGATGTAGCGCGTGACTGACGGCGACCAGCTGGCTGGTCGGCTCGGCGGCGGACAGCAGGCCGCTGCACGTAGGAGGCTCTGGGTTGGAGTCCCGGCGCTGTCGGCACAAGAGGCGTTCTCGTAGTGCGGAGTGTACTCTATCCCACCCTGTCTTCTTCCCTGCTCCTCCTGCTGGCTCGTTCGTGGTGGACGGGCGGAACGGGCTGCAACCCCCAGCGTCATCGGCTCACCCGGTTGTGACGGCGGATGCACAGGGCCTAGGCCCCGCACGATCTCGACGACGGCTCACTGATGTGGTCAGCACTGGCAGCGAGCGAGTCTGCTGCGATGTCTGCTAATCCTGGGATGATGATTGACAGCGGCAGCAAAGTGGACCAGAGCTGGTACTGTCCCCTCACATCTGTTGCTGGATGGGCCACCCATACTGCAACATCTCCTTAATAAAGATTAACATGTCGATCACCGAGCTGAGCGCTACGCAGCGTCGCAGTACACACCTAACTGCAAGTCTAACTGCGAGTGCCTTATTGCTATCAAAGCTGGCGTATTTAAAGGAAGCATGAGCGACGTCCTGACGTCATGCTCGTTTGTAATGAATGCATTCGTTCCACTTATACTGCTGATTCATCTGTCGTACTCGTCCCTTAGGTTTTCTTGCAACAGAGTTATGTGTTGTTACGGCAGACTTACGCGAAGTTATGAAATGCAGTACAGCTAACGCTATACCTCTGTCTTACACTCTACGAAAGCCTCCGTCTAACACAAACCCGCGTGCTAAGCAATTCTCTCTCACCTGTTATGTGTAACCCTGCCACTGCGCCAGCGTGACGACACATTCCTATACATATGCAATCCTCTACCTCTTGGCTAACCCACTGCCTCTGGCTCTCGGCATAGGCAACGAAACTTTGACAATATTCCACGTTTCCAACTCTCAACCTACATCCTTCCATCCAGCTTAGTGTATTCACCTCTTGGTCTCTCTGTACCACCCCCCCCCCCCCCCTCACGCTGAACCATCCAATGCCAAATAGGTTATCCCTTGATGCCTCAGAACATCTCCTACCAACCGATCCCTTCTTCTAGTCAAGTTCTACCACAAATTCCTCTTCAGTATCTCCTCATTGGTTACGTGATCTACCCATCCAATCTTCAGCATTCTTCTGTAGCATGACATTTCGAAAGCTTCTATTCTCTTCTTCTCTAAACTATTTATTCTCCATGTTTCACTTCCATACACAGATAAACACCATACAAATATTTCAGAAAAGAATTCCTGACACTTAAATATACACTCGATGTTAACAAATTCTCTTCTTCAGAAATGCTCTTCTTGCCATTGCCAGTTTTCATTTTATATCCTCTCTACTTCGACCATCATCTGCTATTTTGCTCCCCAAATAGCAAAACTAATCGCTACTTTAAGTGTCTCATTTCCTAATCTAACTCCCTCAGCATCGCCTGATTTAATTTAACTACATTCCATTATCCTCGTTTTGCTTTTGTTAATGTTCATCTTATATCCTCCTTTCAAGATACTGTCCATTACGTTCAACTGCTCTACCAGGACCTTTACTGTCTCTGACAGAATTACAGTGTCATCGGCAAGCCTCAAAGTTTTTATTTCTTCTCCATGGTTTTTAATTCCTACTCAGAATTTTTTTTTGTTTCCTTTACTGCTTGCTCAATATACAGATTGAATAACATCGGGGAGAGGCTACAACCGTGTCTCACTCCCTTCCCAACCACTGCTTCCCTTTTGTGCCCCTCGACTCTTGTAACTGCCATCTGGTTTCTGTACATATTATAAATAGTCTTTCGCTCCCTGTACTTTACCCCTACCACCTGCAACATTAGAAAGAGAGTATTCCAGTCAACATTGTCAAAAGCTTTCTCTAAGTATACAAATGCTACAAACGTAGGATTGCCTTACCTTAATTTATGTTCCAAGATAAGTCGTAGGATCAGTATTGCCTCACGTGTTCCAACATGTCTACGGAATCCAAACTGATCTTCCCCTAGGTCAGCTTCTACCAGTTTTTTCATTCGTCTGTAAAGAATTCGCGTTAGTATTATAAACTGATAGTTCGGTAATTTTCTCATATGTAAACGCCTGCTTTCTTTGGGATTGGAATTATTGTATTCGTCTTGAAGTGTGAGGGTATTTCGCCTGTTTCATACATCTCGCTCACCAGATGGCAGTGTTTTGTCAGGGCTGGCTCTCCTAAGGCTATCGATAGTTCTAATGTAATCTTGTATACTCCCGGGGCCTTGTTTCGAATTAGATGTTTCTGTTGTCTGTAAAATTCTTCACGCAGTATCATATCTCCCATTTCATCTTCATCTACGTCCTCTTCCACTTCCATAATATTGCCCCCAAGAACATCGCCCTCGTATAGACCCTCTATATACTATTTTTACCTTTCTGATTTCTCTTCTTTGCTTAGAACAGGTTTTCCATCTGAGCTCTTGATATTCATACAAATGGTTCTCTTTTCACCAAAACTCTCTTTAATTTTCCTATAGGCAGTATCTATGTTACCCCTTACATTTATCCTCTAGCCATCCCTGCTTAACCATTTTGCACTTCCTGTCGATCTCATTTTTAAGACGTTTGTAATCCTTTTTGCCTGCTTCATTCACTGCATTTCTATATTTTTTCCTTTCATCAGTTAAATTCAGTATCTCTCCTGTTACCCAAGGATTTCTACTAGCCCTTGTCTTTTTACCTACTTGATACTCTGCTGCCTTCACTATTTCATCCCTCAAAGCTACCCATTCTTCTACTACTGTATTTCTTTCCCCCATTCTTGTTAATCGTTCCCTAATGCTGTCTCTGAAACTCTCTATAGCCTCTGGTTCTTTCAATTTATCCAGGTCCCATCTCCTTAAATTCTCACCTTTTTGCAGTTACTTCGGTTTTAATCCACAGTTCATAACCAACAGATTGTGGTCAGAGTCCACATCTGTCCCTGGAAATGTCTTACAGTTTAAAACCTGGTTCCTGAATCTCTGTCTTACCATTATATAATCTATCTGAGACCTTCCAGTATGTCCAGGCTTCTTCCATGCATACAACCTTCTTTTATGATTCCTGAACCAAGTGTTAGCTATGATTAAGTTATGCTCTGTGTAAAATTCTACCAGGTGGGTTCCTCTTTCATTCCTTAGCCCCATTCCATATTCATCTACTACTTTTCGTCCTCTTCTTTTCCCTACTATCGAGTTCCAGTCACCGATGACTATTAAATTTTCGTCTCCCTTCACTATCTGAATAATTTCTTTTATCTCATCATACATTTCTTCAATCTCTTCGTCATCTGCGAAGCTAATTGGTATATAAACTTGTACTACTGTGGAAGTCGTGGGCTTCTTGTCTATCTTGGATACAATAATGCGTTCACTATGCGCACTCCTAGTTTTTTATTTATTATTAAACCTAGTCCTGCATTACCCCTATTTGATTCTGTATTTCTAACCCTGTATTCACCTGACCAGACGTCTTGTTCTTTCTTCCACCGAACTTCACTAATTCCCACTAAATCTAACTTTAACCAGTCCATTTCTGTTTTTAAATTTTCTAGCCTACCTGTCTGATTAAGGGATCTGACATTCCATCCGTAGAACGCCAGTTTCGTTTCTCCTGATAGCGACGTCCTCTTGAGTAGTCCCCGCCCGGGGATCCGAATGGGGTACTATTTTACCATCTGAAGAGGGCGCCGTTGTCATTTAACGATACAGTAAAGCTGCATGCCTTCAGGAAAAATTACGGCACTAGGGCAACCACGCTTGACAGGTGGCCACAGCACCCTCAGTGGATCGAAGTCACTCTCACAATTATTGTGCAAAGACTGGCTCGTTTCCTCCTCAGTACAAAGGCGCTACTGTTTCTGGTCCGGACCTGCGTGATTGCTTGCGTTTCTACACCAACCTCCAGATTATGGGATTACATGAACACAAGTATTTCCGCATCGTTTGCCATAATATTATACCATTTTCGCTGTACTTCTATATATCAAGCACACAGCAGTATTCTACCGATCGCTCGTGCAACATAATTCCGAAGATATAGACAGGAAATTATTTATCAACAAACCCCAAACTTTAGCGAGCTGCAAACCACTCAGTAACTAGAGACACATAGAGGAAACCGATATTTCCACTCTCGAATACCGATTTCGGTGATGTAACAGATTCCAAATCGTCCCTATAATTTACAAGGACAACTAAGGTCTTTTTCATGTCTAGAGAACAGGCAAACGTGTCTTCAACATGCTAGATGCACACACCACAATCGATTTTGTCTGAACTAAATAAAGGCCGAAATGTGCAGAAGCATTCAACTGAACAATTTACATGGGAGGGAATAACGGTCCAGCACAAACACACCTCCATACACAATCTTCTCAAATTTCCTTTGATCATGAAAGCTGCCCAACACATACTAAATATTAGTTCGCTATTCGGTCGTCTAGAGGATGGCAAAGTTGACTCAGATACACTCCTATACTCCAACAGGCGTCTGCATTCGGACGGATGCTGCCGTTAACAGGAAACGTGAATCATTTCCACACAGGTCACCAGCGCCGCAGGCCAAGCACGCATAGACAGAATGACCCTATAAAATCGTCCACATATATGTTTAATCTCTGTATGAACAACTAAATATTACAATTGCGGTCTCAGTTAAATGACACTCGTCAATGAGAGAAATATCAGAAATACACCCTGCTGATGGCTGTGGCTCTGGAAATAGAAATATCAGTACCAATTACAACTTGACATACTCTTCCCTCTGCTACCACAGTATTCCACAGTCATCTCCTTTGCACATGTCAGAACACAAACACTTACTTTATAAACCTGATGCTCAAATGCGAACACATCGCGCACCCCCTACTACTAAGTATAATACTTCATCAATAACTGATCACTGTCGATACGAAACAATACTGAGAGAAAATCAACCATGGGTGGACACGTCTAAGTTTTTCCTGCAAGTGATACCACTTTTCTTGGAAAGAGAGTTTTATCCGCCATATATGAAGAAAACTCGATCCTAACAACTACAGTATGTTACCGTTACAAGCGGTCTTGGTTCTACAGGTGCACACAAGAATCCATATTGAAAGCCATACTGTCTTTATAAATTGAGGTACAACATTACCTCTGAATGAGGTCTTTTTTGTCTGGACAAATACCACGACAGCGATTGTAGGAGTATATAGCATCAGACCAGCACTCCAGTTACACGTCGCCGACGGTGCAACCGCGTAATAAAATAAATTCAGCGAAGGAACGTGGTATGTAAACGGTATTTGCGACGCCCTCACCCCGCCCCAGCTAGATATTTCTATAGTACTTGTAACGTTTTCTATCTCAATACCATGTCAGAGGTTCGGTGATATATCCACTGAGTTATAGGCAATGACTGATTGAGAAGGATGACAAACAGTAGCAGTAGATGATGTGCTGGTGGAGGTCATAAGAAAATGTACACCAGCTCCTCAGATCTCTAGTGTTATGCAACCCACTAGAAATGATGTCCATGGTTTGGAATCAGGTCATTCCATTCAAACATATACCTGCATTGGATCCTATTGACAATTCCTTTAATGTATACAATCACTACTCAAACATATTTCTGGCACTCTCATATCACGAAATGAGGCACCTTTCTCGAACGTGGCTGCTACAGAAAATTCCAACATGGTTTTAGTCACCCACTCCACATCTTGCAACTGCTCCCATTTCTACAGCTTTCCACATGAGATCGTTCCAGTTTATGTCTGAACTGAACAGAAGTCAGAGAAAGGCGTGTCCACCACCTTCTACAAACCATGTAGAATCAGAATGACCTGAGTTAGTGCCATAGGACCGTGTTTTGACCATTCGGTGGAAATGCGCGCAATGTGGTACGTCTCCAAACTACAGATACTACAGTCCAAAACAGATCTGCGTCCATTCAAATCTATCAGCCCAACATGCTATCATTGTTATTATCTACCGCCCAACAGGGAAAAATTAAGAACTATAGAAGCTCCACTAACTTCATCTGATGCAGAACTCACCTAGGCACTGTTGCCCACACTATGACACACAGCTGCAGCGCGGTCCAGTGTGGAGAGAGAGATTTTGTGATGCTCCCCAGAATAGCATTCCTAACGGGACACCCCATCCGTCATTGAAATTACCTGTCAAACTGCTGCTGCTGCCTATGTGGGAGGATCCTATTAAATATACAGGTTTTGATCCATTGCAGAGGGAAGTTTAAGGTTTCATAACTCGTACTGTAGGATGATGACCATATCCCACAGTCTATATTGCAAGTCGCATGAGATGCTCCCTGTGACCCTGTGTCATTGTTTGAAATATTGTTTTCTAACGCACTTTGTACACTGCCATATGTTTTGTTTTCCTGCCATGACTTTGAGGTCTGTCTCTGGTCCTAAACTGACATTAAGACGCTCTGATCCACAGCCCCTCGCAGAAAACTCGACATCGCATGGTGTAAATCATTTTGTTACTGTGGCTACCATAACACGCGACCCACGGTGAATTATTTTAAATAAAAAACAGTTCCAACATAAGGAAACTAGAAGAATTTGGCTGCGTTGTAGAGGGTTTCCAAACTGATGTACGAAAGTTATTGATGACCTCTACATCTAAACTCATCTGTCACAGCGACGGATGGCTCTGCGTTCCATTTTGACTGATTCCTCATATTACACTCATGTACACAATCACTGTTTCACTGCCAGCAACCCGCAGAACGTCTCACTCATCCACAAAACTCATTCCCCAACTCAAACAAGCACTGTCAGTCAATCATTATGTGGTAACCAACAGCGCGCCAATGCATGGATGGGATAGGGAAGACACTGCCGATGTACTGTAATAATAGCATCACAGTTTAAAGTGTGAATAATTTTAACAATTTTACAGTAGCTTCAACATTGGCCAAGGATGTGACAACATGTTTCCCCAATTTCAGTATCATAGCTAATCCGCCCCTTCTCTACTTTGCGAGTATCATTGCGAATGTAGATAGATGACTGCTCAGTACGTCCATTCAGTGTTAATTCTCGAACACATGAATCATCAAAGTATACCCGAAAGTGCTCTACATATTTCAAACATCTCATGCACAGTGCTTAATTTACAATCTATGTCTCTGCGTATGAGAGTCGCAGAGCATTCTCGCTGTCTTAGGGTAAAATCAGATCGTGAAAGACCATAATCACACTGTCACTGACTAACCCGCCCTGCAACAATGTTACCGTATTAATCTGCAACCGATCAGTAGCAGATTGCTACACTCCACGTCTCGTGAATGAATGGAGCTTTCCGAGTCCTCACCCATCCAAGCGCACGAGATTTCTCAAGTTGCACTCACGTCGAGGAGCTTAGCACTCCTTGTGAATGTATAGTAACAGATTTCAAAGTGTCGTGATATAATAGCAGACAGTTAAGAAGAACAAGAAACGAATGATTTTTGTGCGTGATGGAGCTCCAGACGGATGGAGTTCGACGCATTTTTACGTAAGTCAACCTAGCTATCAACTCTATTGTTCCAGTGTCTAGGATCGGTACCTGGAAGGTATTGGTAAGGGAGAACATAAACACACGCACTCCTAGGGCTACAATGTTCTGCACTTAAAACAGGCTATAATGTTAGATTGCTTGCGTTTCCAACCTATCAGTTGTATGGAATGTAGCGCTGTTAATGTTCCATTGTAAGAAATAGAATTTCAAGCACAGGACATTTATCCCTCTTCCCGGTTTTTCTACGATAAACTATGTTATCAAACCGTAAAACGGAAAAACTACTTCCTTAAAACGTTGGTTCTGTGTGATACGAGTACAATATAGCCTTCAGGAGATGTATAGAGCCCACTGTTCACATCCGATCACGGTTCAGAAATTATATAATGCATGCATCAGCCCTTTATAAAATCATCGTTAGTAATCGGGAATGTCTGTTACAAGAAAACAGGTAATCGCATAGCGGCAGCATCAGGCATGTGAAAATTACAAGTAATTCCGTCACTATCTCTGTAAACAGCACACCTGTCACGCAAATGTGTACACGGGGATTGCAGTGCCTCACAAGCACCTATAGCTGTATTAGTTATGACACTGAAGTCTCGATATTACCCACAAGATGCGACAGGGGGGTTGAAGTAGATCGCATAAATCAAAGTTCGTCTAGAATGCATTATCAGGCTACCATTAAATCGCATCTCATTACAGCCTGATTCAATCGATCACCCCATTTACTCTCTTTTATCCTTTAACGCAGATGCAAGTAGGTTTAGACGCCTCTGTCTTCCTGAAAAGCATTAAATACAGTAGTCAGCTCATGTGTATCACTGGTAACTCAATAGACATACAGCTTAATGCTGCGTTGAAGGAAAAAAATTGACTGCCTCCTTGATTCCCCTCGTTTCGATGTCGACTTTTTCGCATGAAAGCATAGATAGATATGACTTAAAATCGACAGAATAGAAAATAAATGATGAGGAAATAGGTATAAATTTACTGAATATACATCGAAATGCAGGGAAATTGAGGAAGTACTTGCTTATCTTCTGGTTCGCACCTAACAATTTATACATGGGAAAAAGTATGCCCGCCGGCCGGTGTGGCCAAGCGGTTAAAGGCGCTACAGTCTGGAACCGCGTGACCGCTACGGTCGCAGGTTCGAATCCTGCCTCGGGCATGGATGTGTGTGATGTCCTTAGGTTAGTTAGGTTTAAGTAGTTCTAAGTTCTAGGGGACTGATGAACTCAGAAGTGCTCAGAGCCATTTGAACCATTTTTGAACAAGTATGCCGCAACAAGATGAATCCGAGAAAACGTGTTTCACTGCTAGCAACCCCTAAAACGTGTCACCCATCCACAAAAATCATTCCTCAACTCAAACAAGCGCTGTCAGTCAATCATTATGTAGTAACCAACAGATCGCCAATGCATGGATGGGATGGAAAAGACACCACCGATGTACTGTAATAATAAGCACCACAGTTGACAGCTCGAAAAATTTCAGCAATTTTACAGTAACTTCAACATTGGCCAAGGATGTGACAGTATGTTTCCCCAATTTCAGTATCATAGTGAAATCGCTCCTTCTCTACTTTGCGAGTATCAGTGCGAATGCAGATTGATGACTGCTCAGTATGTCCATTCAGTGTTAATTCTCAAACACATAAATCATCAAAGCATACCAGACAGCGCTCTACATATTTCTAACACCTCGAGCATAGTGCTTATTTTATGATCAATCTATATGTATATGGGAGTCACAGAGCATTCACGCAGCCTTAGGATAAAATCAGAGCGTGAAAGACCCTCATCACACTGTCATCGACAAACACGCCCTGCAGCACCATTACCGAATTAATCTGTAACTGATCAGGAGAAGACTACTACACTCCACGTCTTGTGAATGAATGGAGCTTTCCGAGTCCTCACCCATTCAAGTGCACAAGATTTCTCGAGATGCACCCACGTTGAGGAGCTTAGCAATAGGTAAACACGTATTTCGAGAGGAATTTCTCAGGTACCAAGTATGAAAGGGGTGCTGCCACCTCATGCATGTGGGACCCGATCATGCACCTGCGTTTGTTTTGACAGCTGATGGTCGCGTCACTTTGTGGGGCTGCAGGTAGCCTCCTGTGCGGTCTACTGGTGTCTGCATATGTTGTTTGACCATCTGTTGTATTATTTTGCGAGCAGGTCTGTAGGCTGTGCTATGCGTTATTTGGGCAGTTTACGGTTGATTTCGTGTCTGCACATCTGTGTACTGCATTATTTAGGAGCAGTTTGCATGTCTGTATTGAAATTATTTTGGTAATTTAGGAGCTGTTTGCATGTCTGCAGAGCGTTATTTAGGAGTAGTTGACATGTCTGTGGGCTGTGTGGTGTGAGCCCATGCATGTCAGAGCATGTGTTCTGTAGCAGTGGGACAAGTATACTTCATTCCTAAATAAATTTTCCAAAATATCTGTATCAGTGGGATAAATATACTCCATTCCTAAATAAGTTGCTCCACAATAAATAAAGTACACTCCTTCCTTATTCTCTCCAGCAGCCCAGAGCAGGATGTGTCATTTTCATGCCATTTTCCCCCTTCAGACCACCCTCTTGGATTACATCACAGGAGGGATGACAGCACCCTCTGTTGGAGTTTAGATCTTGTGGTGGAGACACTGCCTGCAAAATAAAGACTTATGTCCAGCACAGGCAGAGTCATCTTCCCGCCATTTCCCCCCACCTCAGACTGCCTTCTTGGGTTGTGTCACGTAATAGATGACAGTACTCTCTGGTGGCAGTACTGTGTACTATGTTTATTGGACTCCAGATCCCATAGCAACTGCACTGTTTCCCGCCATTTCCCCCCACGATCTTGGATTATGTCACAGAACTTACGACAGTGCCCTCTGGTTGTGGTACTAGGTCTGTTGGGCTCTGGACCTCATGGTGAACCCACTGGATTGTGGTAGTGGCTTTTTGTTCAAATAAAGACTGGTGCAAATTTTTTATATTTGGTGATTAGCAAGCATGTTTGCAGAGTCTTTTAGTGGTTTGCATTTCTGTAGGCTGTGTGACGTGACCCCAAGCATGTCAGAGCATGTGTTTTGTATCAGTATAATAAATTTACTCAGTCCCTAAATAAATTATTCCAAAATAAATAAAGTACACTCCTTCCTCTCTCCAGCAGCCCTTCAAATGGCTCTGAGCACTATGGGACTTAACATCTGAGGTCATCAGTCCCCTAGAACTTAGAACTACTTAAACCTAACAAACCTAAGGACATCACACACATCCATGCTCGAGGCAGAATTCGAACCTGCAACCGTAGCAGTCTCATGGTTCCGGACTGAAGCACCTAGAACCACTCGGCCACACCGGCAGGCGGCCAGCAACCCTGCATTGGTCGAGTCCTTTTCCCACAAATCCCTAGGAGGAGGTGGTGGTCGGGTGACTTAGGTTAGTGCAGGTAAGCTTTCTTTCCCGCCATTTTCTTAGGTTCGCAGAGAAACCGCAATTGACCTATTTAACAGCCAAAATTCAAATTTGGCGCCAGTTCATAGGAAAAGGTGGTGGTCAGAAGACTTACATTAGTGGACATAGCCCAAGTGACCTATTTTCCTGCGATTTTCTTAGGTTAGTAGAGATAACCGTGTTGTGATGCATTATCCTGTTGGAATTTTAACTTGCTGCCTTTTTTCTGTGGAAGGGGAGGGGAGGTGTTGTTAGGTTAGTGGAGGAAGCCCAATTGTCCTATCTTCCCGCCAAATCTCGCCATCTTGAATGGCGTACTGGGCGCCATCTTGAATGACGTCATGCCCGCCATCTTGGATGACGTCACTGGCGCCATATTGGATACATCTGGCAACAATGGAATGTGGGGTTGCACGCCTTGCCCCCGTACTCACGAGATAGTAAACTTATGTGTGATGTGATGAGAACAGATAATGCCACTGTTTAAGTAATGATTTAGAAAACTTAAATATTAGATAAGTTGCTTAGTGAGATAAACTCTGAAGGGTGGTATTGCCAAGTTCAGATTAAATGCAAGAACTTTGTTTTCGTGATCAACTGGTTCATAGATGGATAAGTAGAATGCATAATGTAAACTTCCCTTTGAATGTTCTAGGAATACCACGAGTCAAATAAGAAGTAATTTGTTGAAGGAAGGTAGCAATGAAGAGTTACGAAATAACAGGATTGAGAATGGAGCAGAAGTTTGGAAGAGTTCCCTTGGTAACGCAAGAGGCCAGCAAAGCAGGTTAGTATTCAACTGCCAGGTGGAATGTCAACAAGCAGAGACTGCTGATGTTACATCTAATGCGGTCACAAGACAGAGGCAATTACTACACAGTGTAAGAACTGGCTGTCCAAAAAGCCAATACAGCAGGACGACAACATAGTGAGAGGAGGACGCCGTCATTGTGCTGATGAGGCAGAATGAAGTAACGAGCCATAAGCTGGATGGTAACAACAACTACTTGTAGTATCGACAATGCAGACTACGTCCACTACTCCTTCCGAAAGGATAACTTAAGACACCTTTCAGCCACAGTTGAGGCGGACAGTAAACTAAATTGGCAATAAAAGCAGCCAGTAAGTCATAATTGCCTCACACTAGCAAGGTACATGAAACAGTTCCTGTATAAATATTACTCTTTTCTAGTGGCTTGCTCTATTTGTTCTCAGTTTGTCGGCAGCCACCCTGGAGGTAGGACCAGTGCCGATTCTGCTCATGGAGACCATCTTCGATCTCTGATGGAAGAGCGAGTTCTGTCAGGAGGACTTTGCAATTGCATGCCTCAGTGCTGCTGTTCAAGTCGGGACTGATGGGAAGCTATGGGCGACATTCAAAATGTGAGGCCTGGATGGTTGGACAAGGATCAGTCAACAATCGTCATTGAAGAGGTGCTTGTCGTATCTGCTGCCTCCTTCCGTACCTGTAAACGAACTGCGGGCCCTACTCCTGTCGGGGGGCACAGTGTGACCCATTCCGACGTCGCACATTCCATGTGGGGCCAATGGGTGCTTTCCAGGATGCGGTCTGCGATGTCGACGAGAGAGCTCTGGAACCCCCTGCCCTTCGCTGCTGACACCAGAGCCAGCGCAGCCAGTAGCGGCCGAGCTGCGGCCAACGTGTTGTGACGCCGCCTGGTTCTGAGTAAGCGCCTCCACCGATGCAGTGGGCGGGACGGCGTGGCAGGCGTGGGTGTCAGCGTATTCTGGGTGGTTATTTTAATTTGTCGCATATAGACTGGGAGACTCAAACGTTCATAACGGGTGGCAGGGACAAAGAATCCAGTGAAATTTTTTTAAGTGCTTTATCTGAAAACTACCTTGAGCAGTTAAACAGAGAACCGACTCGTGGCGATAACATATTAGACCTTCTGGTGGCAAACAGACCCGAACTATTTGAAACTGTTAACGCAGAACAGGGAATCAGCGATCATAAAGCGGTTACTGCATCGATGATTTCAGCCGTAAACAGAAATATTTAAAAAGGCAGGAAGATTTTTCTGTTTAGCAAAAGTGACAAAAAGCAGATTTCAGAGTACCTGATGGCTCAACACAAAAATTTTGTCTCAAGTGCAGATAGTGTTGAGGATCAGTGGACAAAGTTCAAAACCATCGTACAAATTGTGTTAGATGAGTTGTGCCAAGCAAGATCGTAAGAGATGGAAAAGAGCCACCATGGTACAACAACCGAGTTAGAAAACTGCTGCGGAAGCAACTTCACAGCAAACATAAACACAGCCAAAGCCTTGCAGACAAACAAAAACTACATGAAGCGAAATGTAGTGTTAGGAGGGTTATGCGAGAGGCGTTCAATGAATTCGAATGTAAAGTTCTATGTACTGACTTGCTGAAAATCCTAAGAAATTTTGGTCTTATGTCAAAGCGGTAGGTGGATCAAAACAAAATGTCCAGTCACTCTGTGACCAAAATGGTACTGAAACAGTGGATGACAGACTAAAGGCCGAAATACTAAATGTCTTTTTCGAAAGCTGTTTCACAGAGTAAGACTGCACTGTAGTTCCTTCTGTAGATTGTCGTACAGATGACAAAATGGTAGACATCGAAATAGACGACAGAGGGATAGAAAAACAATTAAAATCGCTCAAAAGAGGAAAGGCCGCTGGACCTGATGGGATACCAGTTCAATTTTACACAGAGTACGCGAAGGAACTTGCCCCCCTTCTTGCAGCGGTGTACCGTAGGTCTCTAGAAGAGCGTAGCGTTCCAAAGGATTGGAAAACGGCACAGGTCAACCCCATTTTAAAGAAGGGACGTCGAATAGATGTGCAAAACTATAGACCTATATCTCTAACGTCGATCAGTTGTAGAATTTTGGAACACGTATTATGTTCGACTATAATGACTTTTCTGGAGACTAGAAATCTACTCTGTAGGAATCAGCATGGGTTTCGAAAAATACGATCGTGTGAAACCCAGCTCGCGCTATTCGTCCACGAGACTGAGGGGGCCATGGACACGGGTTCCCAGGTAGATGCCATGTTTCTTGACTTCCGCAAGGCGTTCGATACAGTTCCTCACAGTCATTTAATGAACAAAGTAAGAGCATATGGACTATCAGAAATTGTGTTATTGAACTGAAGAGTTCCTAGATAACAGAACGCAGCATGTCGTTCTCAATGGAGAGAAGTCTTCCGAAGTAAGAGTGATTTCAGGTGTGCCACAGGTGAGTGTCGTAGGACCGTTGCTATTCACAATATACATAAATGACCTTTTGGATGACATCGGAAGTTCACAGAGGCTTTTTGCGGATGATTCTGTGGTATATCGAGAGGTTGTAACAATGGAAAATTGTACTGAAATGCAGGAGGATCTGCAGCGAATTGACGCATGGTGCAGGGAATGGCAATTGAATCTCAATGTAGACAAGTGTAATGTGCTGCGAATACATAGAAAGAAAGATCCCTTATCATTTAGCTACAGTATAGCAGGTCAGCAACTGGCAGCAGTTAATTCCACAAATTATCTGGGAGTACGCATTAGGAGTGATTTAAAATGGAATGATCATATAATGTTGATCGTCGGTAAAGCAGTTGCCAGAGTGAGATTCATTGGAAGAATCCTAAGGAAATGCAATCCGAAAACAAAGGAAGTAGGTTACAGTACGCTTGTTCGCCCACTGTTTGAATACTGCTCGGCAGTGTGGGATCCGTACCAGATAGGGTTGATAGAAGAGATAGAGAAGATCCAACGGAGAGCAGCGCGCTTCGTTACAGGATCATTTAGTAA
Organism: Schistocerca cancellata; assembly: GCF_023864275.1. Classification (NCBI taxonomy): domain Eukaryota; kingdom Metazoa; phylum Arthropoda; class Insecta; order Orthoptera; family Acrididae; genus Schistocerca; species Schistocerca cancellata. The sequence goes on along the minus strand of NC_064628.1, from coordinate 537,340,586 downwards.
TCGCGAAAGCGTTACGGAGATGATAGATAAACTCCAGTGGAAGACTGCAGGAGAGACGCTCAGTACGGGCTTTTGTTGAAGTTTCAAGAACATACCTTTACCGAGGAGTTAAGCAGTATATTGCTCCCTCCTACGTATATCTCGCGAAGGGACCATGAGGATAAAATCAGAGAGATTAGAGCCCACACAGAGGCATACCGACAATCCTTCTTTCCACGAACAATACGAGACTGGAATAGAAGGGAGAACCGATAGAGGTAGTCAAGGTACCCTCCGCCACACACCGTCAGGTAGCTTGCGGAGTACGGATGCAAATGTAGGCTAGCGGCTTCCTACCCGCCCCCACTGTTGCCTGCCGTAACTGATGACACAGTTTATTTTGGAACTATAAATCCCTGTTTGTTAATGATGTTTTATTAGTGCCTGCGGTCGCAGAGCACCCATGGAGTGATGGTCCGGCTTGATTTTTTGGTGGTAAGGTCTTATGGGACCAAATTGCTGAGGTCATCGGTCCCTAGGCTTACGCACTACTGAATCCAACTGACTTACACTAAGGACAATACACACACCCATGTCCGAGTGGGGACTCAAACCTCCGACAGAGAGAGCCGCGCGAACCGTGAGAAGACGCCTCAAATCGCAAAGCTACCCCACGGGGCGGTCCGTCTTTATCCTGACCTCGAAGTCCCATCGTCGTCACCTGAGAAACCGATTGGTTGCTGGGTGGTTACAGGGTTATTATAATAGATCTATAAAGCAACAACTCTGGTCATCTGAAAATTAACGCCGGCCTAGGTGGCCGAGCGGTTCTGGGCGCTACAGTCTGGAACCGTGCGACCGCTACGGTCGCAGGTTCGAATCCTGCCTCTGGCATGGATGTGTGTGATGTCCTTAAGTTAGTTAGGTTTAAGTAGTTCTAAGTTCTAGGGGACTGATGACCTCAGAAGTTAAGTCCCATAGTGTTCAGAGCCATTTGAACCATTTTTTTTAAATTAATAAATATTATCGTTTATCAAAAGACGTTTACAATTCCTGTCGTACCAACTTGCACTTGTGGGCATTATATTCCGTCCAACCCCGTCAGGACAATATCTGTATTAACCAGTGTCACTCTAATTTAATCTTCAAATGACTGTAAGATATTTATAAGAAGTTGCTCAAAATTATTATTACATACTGTGGAACATGTACCAACTCACACTGAGCAAGTTGAAATTTTATTAGCTCCAGAACTATACCTCATGAAGTCACAAAGGAAAAGACTTCCACTTATCTTTTATAATATCTCGACAATACGATAAATGTAAAACACCTAACAATGTTCAAGACAATAACAATTGCAAAATATTTCTTAAATTACAGTACGCCAAACATTAAAGTTGAACTTGACGATGTGGACGTTAATGCCAGCTACACTTGGTGACAAGATGCTAATAAGTACAAGCAACAAATTTAAGTCACAGAGGATACGTACCGATAAATTCAATATTCCTTGTACAGCCGAAGCTCCATAAGGAAACAATTGTACACCTGGAAGTTTAGCTGTGCCGATGTAATCCGCCACGGATTCGTCGTTAATTCCAGTTCATATAATACTGACCGGCAGTACAGAATCTAATACAAATTCTGTTCGCCCATCAAGTGCAGTGACAGCGTGCAGGGTATTGTGCAACGATAACACACTTCCTGTAGACGGACCTGGTAACCTGACCAAAAGTTTACAAGGTTTTTCGGAACCGTGCTGCTTCCTGGCTCAGAACTACTGCCCACTTCTCTCCACGCTCTGACGAATTTTGGGAAATGATGTCAGTAGTGAAACAGGTCGCTATTTACTGACATCTACCCTATCACAGTTCTTAAAGAGGGGCTGACAACGGCATATTTCAGTCTTTCTGGAAAATTGCCTAGAGTTAGCGACGCATCACATATTTCAGATAAGACAGTGCTTTTTAGGAGACGACAGATCTTTAGTATATTGGAAACACTATCAAATCCAGAACACCTTTTATTTTTTAGAGAATATATATAATTTTCTTAATTTCAGAGCAAGAAATTTGTGATATATTCATGTCACTGAATTTTATGAGAGTTCTTTCCCAACATCCTGCTGTGATTTTTCTCCTGAACTACTGTCCCCACAGTTACTACTATTTTTTAAAGGAACGATTATTCAATAAATTTGCTACCTGTGACTCTTCATTTATAGCTCGTCCATTCATCTCAATAGTGATGTTATCCTGTTTAATGGCTGGTTGTCCTGTCTCTCGTTTTACTACATTCAACACAGTTGTGACCTGTGCTTTGTTGCAGTACTTGTGGCCAGTTTAGCGACCTACAGCATATTTTGTATAAAACAGGAACTAAAACAACTTAAAATTCTGTATAGATTTCGACAGGGATGCCACTGGATCCTGCTACTTTGTTTATTCATCCATGGCGTCGTAACAGCGGTACTTTCGTCAAGTGCATAGTTTTTGCGTCTACACGCCCATTTTTGAACGCCAGGGGCAACAGTAGTAAGGACAGTCTCATTTCTGAAACTACATGTCGGATCCTCCGCTGCAGCGCAGAGAAGCGACCAGAGTCAGGGACCTGGAGCACGTGACAGAGGCGTGCGCGAGATGCTGGCCACGCTCTCTCCCGGGGTGCCCTTCTTGCAGCCGTGTGGTCAGTCAAGCGAGAGCCTTAGACGAGGGCCTACAATGGGCCGCAGCGGAAGTCCGGCCGCACTTGTCACCCTATGTCGCTCCGGAGCGGCCAGTGGGTGGCAAGAACACACAAATTGGGCGCCGCGAGGTGTGGTACGGCGACACGGCAAGAAGAGCCGCCCACGGCACGACAGCGCCTTTGGAATTTCGTGGCAAATGACAGAAAAAGCCAGGACGCCCAACAAGTCATTCACTGCCTCCCGAACCTCCTACTGCTCGTCTCTACCACTGAACGCGCACTTGCCGTCGCCCGGTGGCTCATCAATATGGATTACTTAACAGCTACCCTGCTTACATGTCAAACTGCAGTATTTACACATGTACGATTGTGTTTCTACAGTTAGCAAGTGTTATAAAAATTGTCAGTGTCGTAGGAAATGAGCTATAAAGGTCTCTGACTAGGTTGTTTTACTTACAGCACAGGAAAAAAACTTTACTGTTTCGTTTCCAGATACAGTTGACTGTCCAATAACACAAGTCCGCATAAGTTAGTTTACTTGGGGTTAAGAAGTAGTGTTGAAGGCGTGACTCAGTCCAGTGTCTTAATGCAATTGTATACTCTCCGTTAAATAGGGAATGGACATTAAATATTTTGTGTTACACGGGGTGATACAAATACTAAGAACAGATTCCACATGTTTATTACAGAGAAACTATGAAAGATAGAAACACATTGCGCATATCATTGGACAAAGGAAAGTTCATTGTATTACGTTCGCGTAAACATTATGCCATACACTCTACATGAGCAGCATGAGTTTCTCGAGAAACATCGAGACGATAGACCATTTCATTCCACACACGAATCAAAAGGTCCCTGTTTACTGAATCAGCAGCTTCAAAAATTTGATTTCTCAGCTCTTGAAGAGTAGCTCCTATATGTGGGACAAACAATTCGGACAAACAATCTGTCTTTTATATACACCCACCAAAAAAGATCTCAAGGTGTGAAGTCTGGTGCACCAGACTTTTTTTATTTATTTGTTTCTCAAGTAAAGACCTGCTGCCCGTAATTATATAGCATGTCGTACACTGTGTGATTTCATATTTTGTATCATACAAATAGGAAATGTGTCAGTGGTGCAGACTACAGAAATGTAGTTGAATAAAAGAGGAGGGGAGGAAGGGGGGGGGGGGGGAAGAAATCGTTACATCAAATGGCAAAATTACATTTCTCATTAACAAAGGACTAGATTCTATAGCTGCAAGTTCTTCCTCTCCTGAGAACTTGAAACCTAAAAATGGTTCGCGCAGCAGTAATTGTGGTGAAAAGCTCGACGTTAGTGAATCTGAAATTGATAACAAACACATGAAGAATTCCACACCTAGTGAACCACATGCAGGCCTAAGGGAAGTTTTGTCAGACCTTACAGTTGATAAACATACCTTCTTTTGGAAATCAGTGGTAAAACACGGGATTACATATTGTTGTTGTTGTTATGGTCTTCAGTCCTGAGACTGGTTTGATGCAGCTCTCCATGCTACTCTATCCTGTGCAAGCTTCTTCATCTCCCAGTACCTACTGCAACCTACATCCTTCTGAATCTGCTTAGTGTATTCATCTCTTGGTCTCCCCCTACGATTTTTACCCTCCACGATGCCCTCCAATACTAAATTGGTGATACCTTGATGCCTCAGAACATGTCCTACCAACCGATCCCTTCTTCTGGTCACGTTGTGCCACAAACTTCTCTTCTCCCCAATCCTATTCAATACTTCCTCATTAGTTATGTGATCTACCCATCTAATCTTCAGCATTCTTCTGTAGCACCACATTTCGAAAGCTTCTATTCTCTTCTTGTCCAAACTGTTTACCGTCCATGTTTCGCTTCCATACATGGCTACACTCCATACAAATACTTTCAGAAATGACTTCTTGACACTTAAATCTACACTCGATGTTAACAAATTTCTCTTCTTCAAAAACGCTTTCCTTGCCATTGCCAGTCTACATTTTATATCTTCTCTACTTCGACCATCATCAGTTATTTTGCTCCCCAAGTAGCAAAACTCCTTTACTACTTTAAGTGTCTCATTTCCTAATGTAATACCCTCAACATCACCCGACTTAATTCGACTACATTCCATTATCCTCGTTTTGCTTTTGTTGATGTTCATCTTATATCCTCCCTTCAAGACACCATCCATTCCGTTCAACTGCTCTTCCAAGTCCTTTGCGTTCTCTGACAGAATTACAATGTCATCGGCGAACCTCAACGTTTTTGTTTCTTCTCCATGGATTTTAATACCTACTCCGAATTTTTCTTTTGTTTCCTTTACTGCTTGCTCAATATACAGATTGAATAACATCGGGGAGAGGCTACAACCCTGTCTTACTCCCTTCTTAACCACTGCTTCCCTTTCATGTCCCTCGACTCTTATAACTGCCATCTGGTTTCTGTACAAATTGTAAATAGCCTTTCGCTCCCTGTATTTTACCCCTGCCACCTTTAGAATTTGAAATCCAGTCAACATTGTCAAAAGCTTTCTCTAAGTCTACAAATGCTAGAAACGTAGGTTTGCCTTTCCTTAATCGTTCTTCTAAGATAACTCGTAAGGTCAATATTGCCTCACGTGTTCCAACATGTCTACGGAATCCAAACTGATCTTCCCCGAGGTCAGCTTCTACCAGATTTTCCATTCGTCTGTAAAGAATTCGCGTTAGTATTTTGCAGCTGTGGCTTATTAAACTGATTGTTCGGTAATTTTCACATCTGTCAACACCTGCTTTCTTTGGGATTGGAATTATTATATTCTTCTTGAAGTCTGAGGGTATTTCGCCTGTCTCATACATCTTGCTCACCAGATGGTAGAGTTTTGTCAGGACTGGCTCTCCCAAGGCCGTCAGTAGTTCCAATGGAATGTTGTCTACTCCGGGGGCCTTGTTTCGACTCAGCTCTTTCAGTGCTCTGTCAAACTCTTCACGCAGTATCGTATCTCCCATTTCATCTTCATCTACATCCTCTTCCATTTCCATAATATTGTCCTCAAGTTCATCGCCCTTGTATAAACCCTCTATATACTCCTTCCACCTTTCTGCTTTCCCTTCTTTGCTTAGAACTGGGTTTCCATCTGAGCTCTTGATGTTCATACAAGTGGTTCTCTTATCTCCAAAGGTCTCTTTAATTTTCCTGTAGGCAGTATCTATCTTACCCCTAGTGAGATAAGCCTCTACATCCTTACATTTGTCCTCTAGCCATCCCTGCTTAGCCATTTTGCACTTCCTGTCGATCTCATTTTTGAGACGTTTGTATTCCTTTTTGCCTGCTTCACTTACTGCATTTTTATATTTTCTCTTTTCATCAATTAAATTCAATATTTCTTCTGTTACCCAAGGATTTCTAAGAGCCCTGGTCTTTTTACCTACTTGATCCTCTGCTGCCTTCACTACTTCATCCCTCAAAGCTACCCATTCTTCTTCTACTGTATTTCTTTCCCCCATTCCTGTCAATTGTTCCCTTATGCTCTCCCTGAAACTCTGTACAATCTCTGGTTTTTTCAGTTTATCCAGGTCCCATCTCCTTAAATTCCCACCTTTTTGCAATTTCTTCAGTTTTAATCTACAGGTCATAACCAATAGATTGTGGTCAGAGTCCACATCTGCCCCTGGAAATGTCTTACAATTTAAAACCTGGTTCCTAAATCTCTGTCTTACCATTATATAATCTATCTGATACCTTTGAGTATCTCCAGGGTTCTTCCGTGTATACAACCTTCTATCATGATTCTTAAACCAAGTGTTAGCTATGATTAAGTTGTGCTCTGTGCAAAATTCTACCAGGCGGCTCCCTCTTTCATTTCTTAGCCCCAATCCATACTCACCTACTACGTTTCCTTCTCTCCCTTTTCCTACACTCGAATTCCAGTCACCCATGACTATTAAATTTTCGTCTCCCTTCACTATCTGAATAATTTCTTTTATTTCATCATACATTTCTTCAATTTCTTCGTCATCTGCAGAGCTAGTTGGCATATAAACTTGTACTACTGTAGTAGGTGTGGGCTTCGTATCTATCTTGGCCACAATAATGCGTTCACTATGCTGTTTGTAGTAGCTTACCCGCACTCCTATTTTCCTATTCATTATTAAACCTACTCCTGCATTACCCCTATTTGACTTTGTGTTTATAACCCTGTAGTCACCTGACCAGAAGTCTTGTTCCTCCTCCCACCGAACTTCACTAATTCCCACTATATCTAACTTTAACCTATCCATTTCCCTTTTTAAATTTTCTAACCTACCTGCCCGATTAAGGGATCTGACATTCCACGCTCCGATCCGTAGAACGCCAGTTTTCTTTCTCTTGATAACAACATCCTCTTGAGTAGTCCCCGCCCGGAGATCCGAATGGGGGACTATTTTACCTCCGGAATATTTTACCCAAGAGGACGCCATCATCATTTAATCATACAGTAAAGCTGCATGCCCTCGGGAAAAATTACGGCCGTAGTTTCCCCTTGCTTTCAGCCGTTCGCAGTACCAGCACAGCAAGGCCGTTTTGGTTATTGTTACAAGGCCAGATCAGTCAATCATCCAGACTGTTGCCCTTGCAACTACTGAAAAGGCTGCTGCCCCTCTTCAGGAACCACACGTTTGTCTGGCCTCTCAAGATACCCCTCCGTTGTGGTTGTACCTACGGTACGGCTATCTGTATCGCTGAGGCACGCAAGCCTCCCCACCAACGGCAAGGTCCATGGTTCATGGGGGGAGGGATTACATATTACATTTAGCAAGATGTGATCGGTCTGTCTTTGCAAAATCACAGTTTCTATTCTTTTTAATTCCGTTTCGTTTCGATGACATATTACGAAACGGAATTAAAAAGAATAGAAACTGTGATTTTGCAAAGACAGACCGATCACATCCTGCTAAATGAAGGTTTGAAACTTCCTGACAGTTTAAAACAGTATACCATACTAAGACATGAACCCAGCGTCTAGTTCATGTTTTTACTGAGAAGGTGACCTGTTGTTTATCTCTTCTCATGTAATCTTGTTGTTATGGTAACGCCGCAGCTCAAGGTGAAAGTGAGGCTGGGAGCCGTCAGGCACAAAGATGATTCATTTGTAATCTTAGTGAACTTGAGGAAACACGTTTCCGGCCGGCCGATGTGGCTCAGCGGTTCTAGGCGCTTCAGTCTGAAACCGCGCGACCGCTACGGTTGCAGGTTCGAATCCTGCCTCGGGTATGGATGTGTGTGATGTCCTTCGGTTAGTTAGGTTTAAGTAGTTCTACGTTCTAGGGGACTGATGACCTCAGATGTTAAGTCCCATAGTGCTCAGAGCCAAACACGTTTCCTCTGCAAAAAAGAATGGTGTGAAGAGAAACAGCACATGTTCGTCGAAGACGCCAGGATTTTGTGACACTCATACAGGATTTTGTGATCCTCATATTCTTATATTATGGTGGTTTACTTTACTCGATAGATGGAACGTCGATTCATCTGTTAAGCTGAGTTGTTCGGAGTATCCTGGAAAACTGAAATGCAAAATTCGTTCCTTCTGTCTCGGTCGCCGTGACACAATTGCTGCAGCAACTGCAGTAAGGCTTCATATGCGGGAGTTGTTTCGGAACACGCCACACCGTTGTCTGTGGAAATTGAAGTTCCTGGTCTGGCCTTCTTGTGGACTTAAGAGCGCTGCGCGTGGACGCTTCTCGGATACGTTCGACATTCTCTTTAAACGTGCGTGGTCGATCCGTATTTTTTTCTTTGATTGCAACTAACTTCAAAAAAAATTTGTACGCCAACTGTAAATATGCTTGTGTAGAGGCGGCTTCTTGCTAAGTCGACGGCGGAATGCTCTTTGTGTTGCACAATGTTTAACAATGGCGTAACTTCGCGCATATTCCAATATACAAAACGATTTATTTTGTGGTAAAGTCGCCATGTTGTTACAAACAAACATCAGCGCAGTTGTATCAAAACTTTGAACCTTCCTCTATGCAGTGACATGCGCAACGAGCTTCTATTTCTTACACTTTGTCTGTAATAAACAACTAAAATCCATTCTTTCTTTTTGAGTCACTCAGTGTTGTGAACAGTTACGTGCTTTCAAATGATCGTTGCGAAATTGTGTGACATTAGCGTAGTAATATTGTACGAGGTCTATGACGTAAAGTTACATTTTAAGATGCACCTTTCTTTAAAACGATGTCTAATAGGGAGACCCTTGATGTTCGTTAACGTCTACAAATTCTAGAGTTCCACTGAATGTGACGTGCCTTACACAATGGCTGCTGTACATGAACATTTTTTTGTCATTTTACTTCTCTACTTGATATCAACAATGTTTTTAATATCTTTTCATAATGAAGTGCTGAAGGCTTGATCAGGCTATATCACACTGGTTTGGAGTCTTCACTGTGCCTACTGATTAGCTGCCCATGTTAAAGCATCGCTTCCGGGATAGATCGAATCCGCCCAGCGGATTAACGACTAGGGTCGACGTGGCACCCACCCTGGATGTGGTTTCTAGGTGGTTTCTCACGACCGACTAGATGAATATCGAAGTGGTACTCTAGTTCCCCCTCAGTTACTCGATTCTCAAACATTTAGAAAATTTTCGCACATTTTCATATGAATAATACACTACTGGCCAATAAAATTGCTACACCACGAAGATGACGTGCTACAGACGCGAAATTTAACTGACAGGAAGAAGATGCTGTGATATGCAAATGATTATGGATAGGTTAAAATTAGATATAGTGGGAATTAGTGAAGTTCGGTGGCAGGAGGAACAAGACGTCTGGTCAGGTGACTACAGGGTTATAAACACAAAGTCAAATAGGGGTAATGCAGGAGTAGGTTTAATAATGAATAGGAAAATAGGAGTACGGGTAAGCTACTACAAACAGCATAGTGAACGCATTATTGTGGCCAAGATAGACACGAAGCCCACGCCTACTACAGTAGTACAAGTTTATATGCCAACTAGCTCTGCAGATGACGAAGAAATTGAAGAAATGTATGATGATATAAAAGAAATTATTCAGATAGTGAAGGGAGACGAAAATTTAATAGTCATGGAATTTAAGGAGATGGGACCTGGATAAACTGAAAGAACCAGAGGTTGTACAGAGTTTTAGGGAGAGCATAAGGGAACAATTGACAGGAATGGGGGAAAGAAATATAGTAGAAGAAGAATGGGTAGCTTTGAGGGATGAAGTAGTGAAGGCAGCAGAGGATCAAGTAGGTAAAAAGACCAGGGCTCTTAGAAATCCTTGGGTAACAGAAGAAATATTGAATTTAATTGATGAAAGGAGAAAATATAAAAATGCAGTTAATGAAGCAGGCAAAAAGGAATACAAACGTCTCAAAAATGAGATCGACAGGAAGTGCAAAATGGCTAAGCAGGGATGGCTAGACAAATGTAAGGATGTAGAGGCTTATCTCAATAGGGGTAAGATAGATACTGCCAACAGGAAAATTAAGGAGACCTTTGGAGATAAGAGAACCACTTGTATGAACATCAAGAGCTCAGATGGAAACCCAGTTCTAAGCAAAGAAGGGAAAGCAGAAAGGTGGAAGGAGTATATAGAGGGTCTATACAAGGGCGATGTATTTGAGGACAATATTATGGAAATGGAAGAGGATGTAGATGAAGATGAAATGGGAGATACGATACTGCGTGAAGAGTTTGACAGAGCACTGAAAGAGCTGAGTCGAAACAAGGCCCCTGGAGTAGACAACATTCCATTGGAACTACTGACGGCCTTGGGAGAGCCAGTCCTGACAAAACTCTACCATCTGGTGAGCAAGATGTATGAGACAGGCGAAATACCCTCAGACTTCAAGAAGAATATAATAATTCCAATCCCAAAGAAAGCAGGTGTTGACAGATGTGAAAATTACCGAACAATCAGTTTAATAAGCCACAGCTGCAAAGTACTAACGCGAATTCTTTACAGACGAATGGAAAATCTGGTAGAAGCTGACCTCGGGGAAGATCAGTTTGGATTCCGTAGACATGTTGGAACACGTGAGGCAATATTGACATTACGACTTATCTTAGAAGAAAGATTAAGGAAAGGCAAACCTACGTTTCTAGCATTTGTAGACTTAGAGAAAGCTTTTGACAATGTTGACTGGAATACTCTCTTTCAAATTCTAAAGGTGGCAGGAGTAAAATACAGGGCGCGAAAGGCTATTTACAATTTGTACAGAAACCAGATGGCAGTTATAAGAGTCGAGGGACATGAAAGGGAAGCAGTGGTTTGGAAGGGAGTGAGACAGGGTTGTAGCCTCTCCCCGATGTTATTCAATCTGTATATTGAGCAAGCAGTAAAGGAAACAAAAGAAAAATTCGGAGTAGGTATTAAAATCCATGGAGAAGAAACAAAAACGTTGAGGTTCGCCGATGACATTGTAATTCTGTCAGAGACAGCAAAGGACCTGGAAGAGCAGTTGAACGGAATGGACAGTTTCTTGAAAGGAGGATATAAGATGAACATCAACAAAAGCAAAACGAGGATAATGGAATGTAGTCGAATTAAGTCGGGTGATGCTGAGGGAATTAGATTAGGAAATGAGACACTTAAAGTAGTAAAGGTGTTTTGCTATTTGGGGAGCAAAATAATTGATGATGGTCGAAGTAGAGAGGATATAAAATGTAGACTGGCAATGGCAAGGAAAGCGTTTCTGAAGAAGAGAAATTTGTTAACATCGAGTATAGATTTAAGTGTCAGGAAGTCATTTCTGAAAGTATTTGTATGGAGTGTAGCCATGTATGGAAGTGGAACATGGACGGTAAACAGTTTGGACAAGAAGAGAATAGAAGCTTTCGAAATGTGGTGCTACAGAAGAATGCTGAAGATTAGATGGGTAGATCACATAACTAATGAGGAAGTATTGAATAGGATTGGGGAGAAGAGGAGTTTGTGGCACAACTTGACCAGAAGAAGGGATCGGTTGGTAGGACATGTTCTGAGGCATCAAGGGATCACCAATTTAATATTGGAGGGCAGCGTGGAGGGTAAAAATCGTAGGGGGAGACCAAGAGATGAATACACTAAGCAGATTCAGAAGGATGTAGGTTGCAGTAGGTACTGGGAGATGAAGAAGCTTGCACAGGATAGAGTAGCATGGAGAGCTGCATTCAAACCAGTCTCAGGACTGAAGACCACAACAACAACAACAGGTTGAGGAGGGTAATACGGAACGCCGTGCTGGATCCCAACGGCCTCGTATCACTAGCAGTCGAGATGACAGGCATCTTATCCGCATGGCTGTAACGGATTGTGCAGTCACGTCTCGATCACTGAGTCAACAGATGGGGACGTTTTCAAGACAACAACCATCTGCACGAACAGTTCGACGACGTTTGCAGCAGCATGGACTATCAGCTCGGAGACCATGGTTGCAGTTACCCTTGGCGCTGCATCACAGACAGGAGCGCCTGCGATGGTGTACTCAACGACGGACCTGGGTGCACGAGTGGCAAAACATCATTTTTTCGGATGAATCCAGGTTCTGTTTACAGCATCATGATGGTCGCATCCGTGTTTGGAGACATCGCGGTGAACGCACGTTGGAAGCCTGTATTCGTCATTGCCATACTGGCGTATCACCCGGCGTGATGGTATGGGATGCGATTGGTTACACGTCTCGGTCACCTCTTGTTCGCATTGACGGCACTCTGAACAGTGGACGTTACATTTCAGATGTGTTATGACCCGTGGCTCTACCCTTCATTCGATCCCTGCGAAACCCCACATTTCAGCAGGATAATGAACGACCGCATGTTGCAGGTCCTGTACAGGCCTTTCTGGATACAGAAAATGTTCGACTACTGCCCCGGCCATCACATTCTCCAGATCTTTCACCAATCGGAAACGTCTGGTCAATGGTAGCCGAGCAACTGGCTCGTCACAATACGCCAGTCACTACTCTTGATGAACTGTGGTATCGTGTTGAAGCTGCATGGGCTGCTGTACCTGTACATGCCATCCAAGCTCTGTTTGACTCAATGCCCAGGCGTATCAAGAGCGTTATATCGGCCAGAGGTGGTTGTTCTGGGTACTGATTTCTCAGGATCTATGCACCCAGACTGCGTGAAAATGTAATCACATGTCAGTTCTAGTATAATATGTTTGTCCAATGAATACCCGTCTATTATCTGCATTTCTTCTTGATGTAGCAATTTTAATGGCCAGTAGTGTACACTACGGAGACCGCTGGGTTGCACTAATTCGATCTCGGGATAGTAACGGGGTGTCGGCAGGAAATTAATACGCTCATCCTTTCAGCTAACCCTGCCAAGTCCGTTTATAATCATTCTGATCCTTCTCATACGCGTAACAGTGGCACAAGAAACAACTGATTGTTGTGAGTGATTACGTCAGAACACTGAACCTGGAGGTTTTAAAACTTCTGTATCCCAACTTGTAGTGCCACATTGTTATGTTGGCAATACTGAAATGGTGCCGAAAGTGAACCAGCTTTGGGAAAGATACATTACAGAACGTTTTGCACACAATTTTCATGAAATAAAAGAATATCATGGTAATGGGATGACAATCGAAATGATCACTAAGTAAAATATCGTGTGCTGTCAAGCTTAAGTCGCCTGCGTTCCAGAGCAGTACAGAATAAAACACTACTTTCTGTGGCTACCATTGTCATCTTAGGTTATAAGCAGAATTTCTTCCTCCCCTTAACAAATGTTTCCCATAGTACTGATGTCACCGATTGGTGTTAACAACAAAAACAGCTCGTACCCAGGTGTACGTGGTGTACGTGAATAAGACAAAGCTGTTTTGTGTGTAGAGGTGGCTTTCATATAGTGTAAAGATCCCGTTTGTACAGGTATGGTATTTAACTAAAGACTACCTTGAACCGGCACTCAACACAGCGTTGTTACAGGGATGACTTCGACAGAAACACATGTAGCGACCAGTGTACTTCAAAGGTGTCTGATAGAACCTTTTCTGTTTGTAACACACACGAACAGTCTTCAGGACAATGATTGTGTCGTACTCTGATCGAAGTATATAAAGCCATGTTGACAGAAAATTGTGAAGTCCTCGAAGATCGGAAAATGGTCAGGACGTTGAGCTGTGGCCTGATTGATCTTACTTCACGGGTTATCCTGGTACGATATCTCGCGCTGAATTAAGGTTATGATTATTAGAGGAAATCTGGCGCGGCTAATTTTAAAAGGCCAAGCGCGATGGCGCTGAGGAGAGAGTGAGAGTACTTTCTTGCAAAGAGAAGAATTGGAACCATCGTGCAACTAGCCGATGTTTGATGATGTTTGGTTTGTGGGGCGCTCAACTGCGTGGTTATCAGCGCCCGTAGAATTATCCAATCTTTGCTCAGTCCAATTTCGCCACTTTCCTGGATGATGATGAAATGATGAGGACAACACAAACTCCCAGTCATCTCGAGGCAGGTGAAAATCCCTGACCCCGCCGGGAATCGAACCCGGGACCCCGTGCTCGGGAAGCGAGAACGCTACCGCGAGACCACGAGCGGCGGACGTGCAACTAGCCGTAGGCCACGGTATATGTGTTGTGTCCTGTATGGACTGGCCGTCGTATAAGCCGGTGTTAAGTTCTGCCAGGCTGAACGAAGTACACAGTTTCTCCGTGTGTGCACTTGCACGTGTTAACTTGGCTTAGTACCAAGAGTGGATCGCGCTTTCAGCAAATACAGTTACTGTTTGTTTCTTATTGAAGGCACCGCTCCCTATATATAGCGTGTGGAGCAAGCTATTGCCGGCAGACGGTCAGATTTGTATGGGCCTCTAAGTGTGGCTAATGTGTATGGGAATGGAATTACAGCACTAGCAATGACTGACGCAGTGAGAGTTTTATTACTGGTAGACACTATTTTGTTCTAAACAAACCTGTTAAAGTAAAACTATGTGAAATTGGCAGTCCTGGTTACTAGAGAGAGATTTAGTTTTATTGTTCGCGTAGGTGTTGTTTATCGACGTTTAAATTTGCTAGTTTATCTTGTTAATTAGCCTGTCTAGCTCCTTCTCTTGTTAAGCAATAACCATTCTTGGTAACTGGAAACTGATAATTACGCCCAGCCCTCATAGTTTGAAGGTTCAAAATATTTTATTCCCATTACATGATTATTGTAAGTTCTTAGCAGTTATTGTGTTTCAGAAGCTATTACTATGTGCGATGTTGTGTTACTAAATTGATGTAAGATCAGACTGGAGGCCATAGAGGCGCCATGTGTATGTGATATAAGCTGGGCCGCCGTGCAAATGGGTTTCCTACTGGAAACAAGTAGCCTGATTTCCACTTACGGTTAAAGAGATTGGTCTACTTGCCATTTCATTCCTTATCTTTCAAATAATTTAAATTTGTTGATAAATTTTGGATATCGCTTTTTTTAATTTTTAGAGTTTTTATTACGTTTTACCCAAAATATTTTTAAATTTATGAAACTTTTGAAAGTTGTAAGTTTTAAATGTTTGGTGTTTATTTATTGTAAAGTTTACTTAAAAAATTGGATATATTGTTCCATTGCAGAGTTTACTTAAATTCATATTTAAACTGTCTTGGTTTGGTAATGAAGGTAAATGAATTCGTCGCTTAAGGGACAAGAGGGTTCAGCATGTTGTAATTTTGAAATAACCAGCCTCTGGTATTTAGTATAAAAAATAAGTTCTTTTAAAATTGTCTTTAAACATTCCTTGTCCAAACACCTCTCCTACTCCACAAGCCTGGAACTGTTTGTTTGGTCCAAAGTAATTAACAATTGTCTGTTTAAATTTTTTTAGTCACACGTTTTTGAAACTAACGGGACCAGAGTTATTACAAAGTTAACATTAAAACAACTGATTTTGCAAATGAATTTAATGTGACGTGTGTTTTTTCTGTTTTGTTTTTATTTTATCAGCTTTCAGGTGGCCCTGTTCAGCCACCTACATATACAGACGACGAAAATGTATTAAAATGATACATTTGTGCCGATTGTCGACACATTCGAGCAACGATGAATATGTTTGGCTCGCGGTGTTGGCGTCACCTGTAGGCCGTTGCGCAATGATGAAATCTCGAATAGTATCTTACTTGAGCAACAATAATATTCTCAGCAAATCAGAGGTTGGATTTCGGAAGAGTTGCTGTATTAAGAATGCCATTTACATATTCACTCACCAAATTTTACAAACGTTAGATTGCAAAATAGCGACAGTTGGTATTTTCCGCGACCTAACTAAGACATTTTATTTTGTGAATCATAATATTCTCCTAGATTTTATGGAAGTGATGGTGCAGCAAAGAGATATCTAACCAAAAGAGTGTCGGACGTTGTACCTAGTGATTGAGCCAATGTACTCTCAGGATATTATTCTGACTGGGGAGAAATCACGTACGAGTTCCCCAAGACTCAATCTTAGGTCCACTGTTGTTCCTCATATATGTAAACGATCTTCCGTCTAAAATAGAACAATCAGAATCAGTTCTTTGCAGATGACACTAGAATTGTAATCAGTCCAAGCAGAACACAGAAACAGAAGAAGTGGTAAACAATGTTCTTAAAAGCATAATTGACTGGTTTTCTGCGTTTGGTCTCACCCTGAATTTTAAAAAGACGCAACATATTAAGTTCTGCACATTTAGGGATACAAGGCCAATTATAACTGATAACACAAGGGAAGAAATAATAAATAGGATGGAAACTTCAAAATTCTTAGGTGTCCATAATGATGATAATCTAAAGTACAAAAAACACATTTAAGAAATCGTAATACAACTTAGTTTGGCTACATTTGCATTTAGAATCGTTGTAGATTTCAGGGAGACTCAAATCAGGAAGTTGACATATTTTGTGTATTTTCATTGAATAATGTCATATGGAATAATGTTATAAGGTAACTCATATTTAAGAAAGAAAGCCTTTATTGCTCAGAAATGTTCTGTAAGAATAATATGTGGTGATCCCCCACGACTAAGTTGAAGACATCTGTTTAAGGGACTGAGCAGTCTGACTACTGCTTGACACTATATTTATTCCCCAAAGGAATTTGTTCTAAATAATCCACTATAGTTAAAACGGAATAATGACTTACATAATTACAATACTCCAGGAAAAATGACATTCATTACGCAACGTTAAGGCTGTCTTTTGCACAAAACTGGACGCGCAATGTCGGAACCAAAATTTTTGATCACTTGCTCATTGGAGGGAAGTGGGGGAGGAGGGCAAAAATTGTACAGGGACACTTAGAGATGAATACAGTAATTGTAGAGGGAGACCATGAAATTAATACAGTAATTGCAGAAGGAGATCAAAAGATGGATAGAGTAAGCAGATTCGGAAGGGCGCAGGTTGCCGCGGTTATTCGTAGATGAAGAGGCCTGCACAGAATAGAATAACATGGAGAACTGCACCAAACCAGTCTTTGGAGTGAGGACCACAACAACAACAACAACAACAACCCGTTGACAGACAGAAAAGTGAAATTTGAAAATAAACTGAAAAAATTTCCCCTTGACAGCTTCTTCTGCTCGTAGGAGAATTTCTATTATTGTATTGAGTAAAGATGGCGGAAAGCATTCCACTCAGTACCACATCGAGGGTCATTAACTAACGTTAATCATATGGAGCATCAAACAACACGCTGAGGATTTTATTGAAAGGACGACGCAGGATGCTATCTTCAATGGAGAGCTATCGACAGATGGAGAAGGAACTTTAGGCATGTCCCAGGGAAGTTTGATGGGACCATTGCTGTATATCAATAACCTGAAGGCAGACTAATTGCTGATGTAACATACACCGAAGAGCCAAACTGGTACACATGATTAATATCGTGTAGGGCCCTCGCGAGCACGCGGAAGTGCCGCAGCATCACATGGCGTGGACTCGACTAATGTCTGAAGTCGTGCTGGAGGGAACTGACACCATGAATACTGTAAGGCTGTCCCTTATTCCATAAGATCACAAGGGGGTGGAGATCTCTTCTGAACAGCATCCCAGGTATGCTCAATAATGTTCATGTCGGAGAGTTTGGTGGCCAGCGGAAGTGTTTAAACTCAGAAGAGTGTTGCTGGAGCAACTCTGCAGCAATTCTGAATGTATGGGGTGTCGCATCGTCCAGTCCTTCCGGATGCACAATGGACGTGAATGGATGCAAGTGATCAGACAGGATGCTTACATATGTGTCACCTCTCAGAGTCGATCTAGACGTATCAGGGGTCCGATATCACTCCAGCTGCGCACTCCCACACCATTACAGAGCCTCCATCAGCTGAACAGTCGTCTGCTGACATGCAGGGTCCATGAATTGATGATGTTGTCTGCATACTCGTACACATCCATCCGCTAGATAAAATTTGAAACAAGACTCGTACGACCAGGCAACATGTTTCCAGTCATCAAAAATCCAGTGTCGGTGTTGGCGGGCAAAGACGAGGCGTAAAGCTTTGTGTCGTCTAGTCATCAAGGGTACACAAGTAGGCCTTCGGCTCCGAAAGCCCATATCGATAATGTTTCGTTGAATGGTCCGCACGCTGACACTTGTTGATGGCCCAGCTTTGAAATCTGCAGCAATTTGCCGAAGGGCTGCACGAAAGATTCAGATGCGTTTCAGAGGAAACAAGCGCGATTCCTAAAGGGCTGTTCTGTTACAGATAGAGCCCAAAAATACTCATCAAACTCCAGGAGAGGCGCTGCAAGAAAAAAAAATGTGAGCGTGACAAACAGTATTACTCTCAGTACGAATAAACATAATTTCCTCGTCCAAGATACGTCTCAGAAAAATCAGCGAGTGTAGAAAGTAAACACCCCACCCAATACCATACAGCTTCAGAGTAAAGTGCTTTTGCTTCATGGTCTGTATGTTCCACGTATGCAATATTCTTGTAAAGTGGCTAGATACATTTAATATTCTGTATATTCTTTCCAGCTCACATCTATATTAGATCATTGTTTACAATGATCAACCGTAGTATTAATCATTTCATTGGCAGATATTAGCTAGCTCCACATACCATTACCTTCTGTAGTGCTGCATGTCTGGGAGTTAACTAGAACTGAGCACTGACAGAAAGGGCAACGTGGGCAACGCGTTCGTCAGAAGCCACTATTGGCTAAAGAAAGGCTGGAAAGAGACTTGTAGTGCTCTGCAGGGCCGGCCGCGGTGGTCTAGCGGTTCTGGCGCTGCAGTCCGGAACCGCGGGACTGCTACGGTAGCAGGTTCGAATCCTGCCTCGGGCATGGGTGTGTGTGATGTCCTTAGGTTAGTTAGGTGTAAGTAGTTCTAAGTTCTAGGGGACTTATGACATAAGATGTTGAGTCCCATAGTGCTCAGAGCGATTTGAACCATTTTTGCTCTGCAGGTGTGGACATTTACTGCCCTGAGAGATAAAGAGCAGAGCGAGAGAGGTGGCAGTTTATAATGCTGGAGGAAGTGTTGCTTGCGACAAAGACCATTTGAAGTCGTTTCTTTGTAAACATAGTTGTTATTCTGTTTACTTGAATGATGATTCTTTAGCTCTCTATGGAGTCCGACACACATTGAAGTACTCCTTTTCGGAGAATAGTTGAGTCAAATTTCTGTGCCTGTCTAGTGAGCGAACAGAAATCATGACTCGTTTTCTATCTTGTTCTGAGGCCTAGGACTTAGCGGGCAGCATACTGCGTCCACTGAATAGGCAGAGAATTGCAGGTACACCAAGGGCATCATCCGCACAGTAGCCAACACGAGCAAATCATCGATGAAGAACAACTGCAGTCCATACTTCGCTAGGTGGTATTCATACTCTGGTAAAAGTGTTGAGTTCCATTTGCATGTCCACGGAGGATTTTTCTGCAAGTGCCACTCTGGATGTAGGTCTTCTGTCTAGCACCATGGGAATCCCATTGCGGAGGCAACATAAGGCAACAACACATAGAAATGCCATATGTTACATATACCACGAGGGTTTACATTCTAATTACATGATCATCATCATCATCATCATCATCATCATCATCATCATCATCCTTGATGCGGCAGCTCTTTATTAGTCTTGGCCTTCTCTAGAATATTGTTCTATTCATTTCTGTTTAGTGCCCAGATCTTCCAGTTCTGAATACCACGTTACCTTGTTCAAAAAAATGGTTCAAATGGCTCTGAGCACTATGGGACTTAACTTCTGAGGTCATTAGTCTCCTAGAACTTAGAACTACTTAAACCTAACTAACCTAAGGACATCACACACATCCATGCCCGAGGCAGGATTCGAACCTGCGACCGTAGCGGTCGTGCGGTTCCAGACTGTAGCGCCTAGAGCCGCTCGGCCACTCCGTCCGGCCGTTACCTTTGTGACATCCTTACATCGTAGCTTTGGTCCCTTCGGGCACTGCGTTGAATACCTAGCGAGAAATATTCTAATTACAAGTTGTGCACAAGACAAATTAAATAAAGATGGAAATGATGGAGAACAGGGTAAAGGAGAATATCAACAAGGTGAATACTGAAAGTAAGGAAATGTAAGATTACCGAAACGTATTAAATATTAGAATAAGATCGTCGCAAATGAAGTAACATTTCTTCATTTAAAGAGGTCTTCAGTACGAACACCGAAATGTAGCCACAGAAAACTTTTTAAACATGTAGATTTGAAGTATACCAATACATTGAAGAGAAATGTTGGCTCTAACAAAGCGAAGAAGAAAATATTGTAAGCACCTAAAGAGATTATGCTGCCGAAGTATACTTAAAGTCGAACAGTGAGAAAATGGAATGAGGAGGAGTAAGTATGTGTAGGTAATATATTAAGTCTAAGGAAAACTACAAGAAGAAACAAATAAATGGGGCATCTGTTCAGGCGTACAGGAACGATTAGCTTACAAGGAGACCAGATGGCAATTAGATTTTTTAAATATTTTATATTCAGCTTCATGACGTTCCGAATGTAAACATTAATGACCCGAAGCAGATGGGTAGATCTCATAAAAACTCTTGAGAAAATCGGCTTTGAAGTTTTCTGGCCATTTTCATTAACTTGATATAAGATCGAAATTGTCCTGAAACAGCCTGGTTCTGCGGTAGAATGCTGGTTTGTGACAGGAGGGTCCTAGATTATATTTCTTGCCAATACAGATTTTTCAATGGAGGTGTGTGTTCTGCTAGCTGGTAATGGCTAGATCGAGACTTGTACCAGTCATTATTTTTCCCGTTCAGTTCGAATACCTACGTCAGCTGATATGATCTTCATCAAATATATGCTAATTTCACATATATAATTGTCATTTTTATAAAAATGCATATCATATTTCTAATTACATATTGTATACAAAAATCCACTTTTCATTGGAAATATAAACTCTTAATTACCAATTTTTTTTATAAATGATTGTTAATAAAAATTATTTACATTTTAAAAATCCATTACAAATTATGTTTTTTTCATCCTTAAGTAATTTTATGCTTCACGATAACGCTCATGGAAAATGCACCTTTGTTTAAAAGTTTACCACAGCCGGGAATCGAACTCGGACCACCCAAATGGCGGACGATTATCCTACAACAGCGCCACACGATCTATCGGAAAGATAATCTTTGTTTAGGGTATTGAAGACACTTGGAAAACTTCAAAGTCGATGTTCTCGAGTGTTTTTGAGGACTGGAACTGCTTTGAGTGATTTATATTACGGAATTCTGAACTTCTAGTAGAATAAATATATCAGAAAGTGTCATCACTTCTAATCTGGTCGTAGGCCGTGCTCCAAAAATGAACAGCATAGAGACTGTCTCCAGGTGATGACACTTTCTGCAGGACGTGACCATCATTTTGCAGGACAATGCTCAAGCACGTACAGTACAAGGTGTTACTGATCTGTTTGACTGTGCTAAGTGCTATACCACCTACTGCACTCCCCTGACTTAAGCCCTTGTAAGTTCAACTCGATTTCTAAACTGAAGGAAACACTTCACGGCATTCGCTTCAGAACTGCTACAAATTCGTCGGGCAATAGACCGCGACGCTCGTACAGTCAATACAACTGGCACTGCTAAGAGTGTCCTATGACTTCCACATCGCTGAAAACGAGTTATACAGAATGCTGGTGAGTACTCTGAACGTCAGTAAAACTTTGAAACACGTATCTATTTTGTACGAGCTGTAAATAAATAGTGGCCGCTGTTACAGTTTCAACCCTCGTACTGTCGCCCCGGTGGAATATCCTGTCTTCAAACCAAAATCGACATCCTCTTTCCAGGCGCGCTAATTGTTTTCCCAGCAGTGTTTTGTACAGCAGGAAGAAATAAAGCTTGCGGTCACTGTAGTGTAAACTAGAATAACGGTTTAATGGCCCCTTTAGGGCCACGGATTAGCGTCATTGCGTGTTTGTTGTGGTCTCCACACCCCAACAGAGAGCGCTGAATACTGAGACCAGCACGCACCTCTCGGCAGGGCGAGTCGCAGGCAGCTCGCGGGGGGCGCGAAAATAAACAGTCTGTAGGCGAGGCTGCGGCGGCACCTGTAGCCGGATGGCGCGTGGCGTCCACCTGCCGTGAAAGCGGCGGCAGCTGCGCCGCCGTCCACGCCTTGTCGCTGCCCGCGGACCGCGTGCCCAAAACGTCTGGACCAGCATCTGCCGCCGGTGACAACTCGTCTCCCGACGCCTGGCGCCGTCGTCTGGGACACGAGAAGGGGCTCGCCTCTCGATGGGCTGACGATGAACTAGCATCTGAGATGTTAGTTTGTTGCCCTAAATTTGGGCTCTCCAGTTAGACTGGATTACGCCAGTAAAGAGGCACGGCCAAGCACTGGCTGTCAGAATCTTCTCCATCTTCATTTACAGTGTAAACGACATTTTTCAAAAGTAACGTTCATTCAACTTACACCAGAGTGCAGAAGATCATCCCTTACACATACAACTGTAACCCAACCGCAGCAGCTGTCTTAATAATAATATATCAATCATAATATTAAATTTTCCGCAATTTCGAAAATATTACACATTATCAAAATCTAAGACAAATTTTTGAATCCGAACAAAAATACTTTTAAAACGAGACATTTTACACATAATTTCATAGTTCCTTTAAATGTCCCTAAATTTACGTTTCTCTTATTTTGTTAAGATGGCTGGCTACTTGTCGGCGGAATAGCGCTCTCAGTTATGGTTGCTACTACTCTAATTGACATTACGAGTAATTTAATACTCAGAAGAAAAATAGTGCTAGCCATCAGACAGTTTAATTATACTATAGGTACATATTTATACTTCCTATTTGTGGCCTCACATCCCATAAGATGATCGGGACCGGCCTTATACTAGAGGACATAAAACCACATCTTACACATAAATGGTTCAAATGGCTCTGAGCACTATGGGACTTAACAGCTATGATCATCAGTCCCCTAGAACTTAGAACTACTTAAACCTAACTAACCTAAGGACAGCACACAACACCCAGTCATCACGAGGCAGAGAAAATCCCTGACTCCGCCGGGAATCGAACCCGGGAACCCGGGCGTTTACGCATAAAACTCTAGCCCAATCGCAGCAGGTGTCTTAATATTAATAACACATTAATCTTAACATTGAATTCTCGGTAACTTCGGAAATGTTACATACTTACAAAATCTAAGAACAGTTTAGGAATCAGCACAAAAATTCCCTGAAGATGAGACTTTTTAAACATCACTTCAGAGTAGTTTTAAATTTCCCTAAAGTTAGATTTATTTTATTTTATTTTGTTAAGAAGACAAACGATTTCTGCACAGAATAGTAGGGTAGATTATGGTTGCTACCACATTAACAGACATTACGAGGAATTTAACATTCAAAGGAAAAATTGTGCTATCCAACAATTAGCTTAATTATACTACTGGGTATGTTTTTATACTCCGTTCTTGTTACCCCACATCCCTTAAAGTTGTGGGGATGTGGCATGTTTATAAATAAATTTTTGGTAGGTGCCAGAAGACAGTTCTGTGTGAACGATACAGAGTTAGATCGGTCAGACGGTCAGTACATGCATTTTTGTGAATGCCTTCCAAACGTCGGTTGACAAACGTGCAAATATATGGCTGATAGCTGCTGTTAACTCCGACTGTGAATATCTAATAAACATCGTACCACTAATACATTGTTATGATTTATTAACGTTTACCTAACGAAAGCCGGCCGGAGTGGCCGAGCGGTTAAAGGCGCTACAGACTGGAACCGCACGACCGCTACGGTCGCAGGTTCGAATCCTGCCTCGGGCATGGATGTGTGTGATGTCCTTAGGTTAGTTAGGTTTAAGTAGTTCTAAGTTCTAGAGGACTTATGGGCACAGTAGTTGAGTCCCATAGTGCTCAGAGCCATTTGAACCTAACGAAAGTGAATCCTGGGACCAATCTCCAGGAACAGACTATAGTCAGTTTAATTGATTTTTCATACTATTGATGGAATACGAAAGCTGTGTTTGCGGTGTCAGTTGAATAGAGGCTCAGAATTTAACTTCTTATTTAACGTAAGCGCAGTAAGGCGGATATCCGCACGGACAGTGCGCTGGCGTATGGGGCACAACGGACTGCCGGTATGACGATCATTGTTGCAGCGTCTCTTGACTAACGACACGAAGAGCAATAAGAAGTAGAGTAGCACAGGAAAAATGGGCATTCCTCAGTAAAAGGTGTCTACCAAGATCAAACGTAGCCTTAATTTGAGGAAGAAATTTCTAAGAATGTTCGTCTGGAGCACATCATTGTATGGGAGTTAGTCATCGACGGTGTGAAAACGAGGAGTTTGAGAAGTGCAGTTATAGAAGGATACTGAAAAAGAAGTCGGTTTATAAGATGAGAAGTAGAGGTATTCTCCGCAGAATCAATGAGGAATGGATTAGAAGAACGGACAGAATGAGAGGAAACATGTTAAAACTACAGGGAATTACTCCCATGTTACTAGAGGGAGTTACAGAGAATAAAAACTGCATTAGAAGATAGAGACGGCAATACATCCAGCAACAAATAATTGAGAAATATTCTGATTAATCGGCTGCTGACAACTGTAAGACGTTTGAGACATTCCATTGTATGTACAACAGCCTCACTTAATTTTTACTTATTATTCAGTAACTGGTTTCGTTCTGTATGGGGCCATCTTGAGGCTACCTGTATTACAAAGAAAATAACATTACAGAAAATGCGTACTGATTTATAAACACTTAAAAACAAAGTTGAAGTAGTACATAAAACCTACATCAGCTGATCATCATTCAAAGCCTGTCTGTGTGACCACTTCACGGTAAACAAAACTTGCCAAAAATCACAGGTAACTACAATTATTATACAACATATTCGCGACAGTATCAGAATGTTATATCAGTTAAAATGATGAAGTTACGTACCAGTAATTTCCTGCTCCACATGTCATTGCTAAAGAAAACCACTTATGACGGGGTGAGTTGCAGTATCTGCTGCGTGACACCCTTGACATTTTTTAAAAAATGAGAAAAACGTATAGCTCGGTGAATTAACTGCCATTCGTGATCTCTATAAGTATTCAGAATATTCGAAGATCTGAAGACATTATTGCCATGAAGTTTATGTGTTTCATTTGTACGTTGTCAGTTTTCAAACTCATATTGAAGGAAACAATGAAAAATCTCTGTTGTAGCGTTTTTTAAAACAAGTATGCCTTTCGTATATAATAACATAAATCTTTATTCAATCGTCTGAATTAACAAAGTGAAAACGTAAGTAGTTATACTAGGTTAGACAGTAAGGTAATGGTACTTTTTTTTTACACAAAATCATTGTTTATGTTCTCTTCTGCATGTCTTTGTTCACACATTTCGTCATCAACTTTTGTATGTACATACTGAATCACTTTGCTGTTTCCAGTCGCACGTTTACAGTACTGCAGACGATTATCATTTGCCCACTGCGCACCAAAATGCTTCACCAACAGCTTTTGAACGTCAGCCACCTTTGCCTCTGCGACAGGAATTCCAGATGACTATGGATTTGAGCGCACAGAAGCCCATGATTTGCATTTCTTTCCGGGCAAGGTTCTGTAGCGACCCCTGCACTTTCAATCTTGGCTGTCAATACACTCATTACTCACTACAGCTCACAAAAGACTGACTGATACTTGCCCTAACACCGTAGAAGTAAGGCAGGGAGAATGGTATGACCTGCCGCGAAGTATTATGACTGGTGCATACACGCTGTAGATTTTGAAAGACAAAAAAATGACGAACATCAGTCACTGGTTCAAGATGTGACTAATGTTCTCTATGTCGCCACATTGGGTAGAATTTACCAACAGGTAACCTACAGTTATGAAATATTTCCTATTATAAGGAACAGAGTGAGTTATTTACAAGACAGCTTATAGCGTAGTATAACAACTAAAAGGTGGCGCAAAATAATTGTTAGAACGTATTTGTCAGTTGTGGTTTAATTGCTTACCGTAAATGATTCTCCTTGTCTTATTGTTGCATCTTAGCTCTGAAAGTTCTGTAGCTCAGTCACTGATGTCTCAATTCACATTTCAGAATGGAACCACTAACACTGCAACAGCGTTTATTGATCGTAAAGACATTTTAAACAGTTTTATGACATATCGCTGTGGAGAGCCGCGCATGCACCGCCACTTTGGTCCAAGAACAGCAATACCCGGAATGACGACCACTTCTCGGAGAGATTACAATACAGAACTGAAGCTCAATTGTGATGACAAAATTTAAGCATCTTCTGATATAGATTTTGAGCAACGTTCTCCATTTTTTTTACAGGTTGGTGAATTTTTTTGAAAAGACCAAATTCCAAATTCCAGGAAGGATCAGTCAGGACAACCAGCCACATTTGTAACCTTGGGGAATGTGGAACGAGTGCGAACCTTATTTAATGAGGAACCCACTACATCAACAAGACATGTAGCCCAGTTTTGCAGGATGTCACGACGGTCTGTCCAGAGTGTAATGAAACAGAACCATAACCTTCTCCATAGTAAAATTAAACGGTGCCAACCTTTGTAGGAAAGGGATGTGGAGCGCCGATATTCTTTTGGAAGTGAGATCATGGAACATTTGACAATGGAACAGTCGATACGGAACAGATCTGGTTTAGTGACGGGCACATTTCGATCTCCGTGAGTACGTCAACAAACATAGCTGGCCCTCTGGGCTATTGAGAATCTACACCTTCAAGCTGCTGTTCCACTGTTTGGTGCGTATTCAGTGCACAGTGCACTATTGTGCCCATTTTTATGAAGGGACCTCTCACAGCGGACAAAATACAGACACATACCAGAAAATGAATTTTGACGGGTTGCACGACTCGACCGAATGCTTCGAAGATACTGATTCATGCAGCATGGAGCATGTCCGCACCGTACTGCGGACTTCTCCGATTTCTGTCAGGTGACATTCCAAGATCAGATCATTGCACTGGACGCCCTAGCCTTCACTGGAAATCGTGTGGAATGGCTCCCTTACACTCCCAATCTCAAACCGTGTGATTATTTCTTATGGAGTTATACAGGGTGGTCCATTGATAGTGACCGGACCAAATATCTCACGAAATATGAATCAAACGAAAAAAAGTACAAAGAACGAAACTCGTCTAGCTTGAAGGGGGAAACCAGATGGCGCTATGGTTGGCTCGCTAGATGGCGCTGCCACAGGTCAAACGGATATCAACTGCGTTTTTTAAAATAGGAACCCTCATTTTTTAGTACATATTCGTGTAGTACGTAATGAAATATGAATGTTTTAGTTGGACCACTTTTTCGCTTTGTGATAGATGGCGTTGTAATAGTCACAAACGTGTAACTATGTGGTATCACGTAACATTCCGCCAGTGCGGACGGTATTTGCTTCGTGAGACATTACCCGTTTAAAATGGACCGTTTACCAATTGCGGAAAGGGTCGATATCGTGTAGATGAATGGCTATTGTGACCAAAATGCCCAACGGGCGTGTCCTATGTATGCTGCTCGGTATCCTGGACGACATCATCCAAGTGTCCTGATCGTTCGCCGGGTAGTTACGTTATTTAAAGAAACAGGAAGTGTTCAGTCACATGTGAAACGTCAACCACGACCTGCAACAAATGATGATGCCCAAGTAGGTGTTTTAGCTGCTGTCGCGGCTAATCCGCGCGTCAGTAGCAGACAAATTGCGCGAGAATCGGGAATCTCAAAAACGTCGGTGTTGAGAATGCTACATCAACATCTATTGCACCCGTACCATATTTCTATGCCCCAGGAATTGCATGGCGACGACTTTGATCGTCGTGTACAGTTCTGCCACTGGGCACAAGAGAAATACGGGACGATGACAGATTTTTTTGTACGCGTTCTATTTAGCGACGAAGCGTCATTCACCAACAGCGGTAACGTAAACCGGGATACTGTGCTCTACTGGACAACGGAAAATCCACGATGGCTGCGACAAGAAGAACATCAGCGACCTTGGCGGGTTAATGTATGGTGAGGCATTATGGGAGGAAGGATAATTGGCCCCCATTTTATCGATGGCAATCTAAATGGTGCAATGTATGCTGATTTCCTACTTAACGTTCTACCGATGTTACTACAAGATGCTTCACTGCATGACAGAATGGCGATGTACTTCCAACATGATGGATGTCAGGGACATGGCTCGCGTGCGGTTGAAGCGGTATTGAATAGCATATTTCGTGACAGGTGGACTGGTCCGCACGTTCAGCGGATCTGAAGACCCCGGATTTCTTTCTGTGGGGAAAGTTGAAGGATATTTGCTATCGTGATCCACCGACAACGCCTGACAACATGCGTCAGCGCATTGTTAATGCATGTGCGAACGTTCGGAAGGCGAGCTACTCGCTGTTGAGAGGAATGTCGTGACACGCATTGCCATATGCATAGAGGTTGACGGACATCATTTTGAGCATTTATTGCATTAATGTGCTATTTACAGGTAATCACGCTGTAACAGTATGCGTTCTCAGAAATGATACGTTCACAAAGGTACATGTATCACATTGGAACAACCGAAATAAAATGTTCAAACGTACCTACGTTCTGTATTTTAATTAAAAAAACCTACCTGTTACCAACTGTTCGTCTAAAATTGTGAGCCATATGTTTGTGACGATTACAGCGCCATCTGTCACAAAGCGAAAAAAGTGGTCCAACTAAAACATTCATATTTCTTTACGTACTACACGAATATGTAATAAAAAATAAAAACGCAGTTACTATCCGTTTGAACTATGGCAGCGCCGTCTAGCGGGCCATCCATAGCGCCATCTGGTTTCCCCCTTGAATCTAGACAAGTTTCGTTCTTTGTAGGTTTTTGGTTTGACGCTTATTTCGTGAGATATTTGGCCCGTTCACTATCAATGGACCACCCTGTATAAAGGACAGAGTCTTCACGACCACCTGCATCACTTCAGGATCTTCGTACTGCAATTTCCAGAAAGATACATGCAGTCGAAAATAATGTTCTTCCAAAACTCACCACGAATTGTAGTTCAAGGCTCCAAGCACTTATTGATACAGAAGGAAAGCACTTCGAAACATTCTGTATTTAGTTCTAGGTTGCCTGCTGTAGCAAAAGTATATCAAGAATCTTTTAATCCATGTTATGTTGTAAGAGACAAAAACTATCTAAAGCCTATTTTGAGCCACTTTCTATATTATATAATAGAAAGGCTAATTTGTGGGAACAGTATATAAGGGGTAGTGAAATAAAACCGAACACCCGTCACAACAGGACCATGGAATGGTTCCATTCAAAATAAATCACAACACGTATGAAGACATTTATCCCACTGGGAGACGAGGCGATCAATTCCTGTTTCGTAGAAAGCGGTCGCTCTCTGGTGGATCCACAACCGCACCCATTCCTGCACTTCGTCGTCCGGTGAAACGGACGTCCACGCATGTCTTTCTACAGGTCGCCAAAGACATGAAAACCACTGAAGCGGAGCATTCGCCCGATTGGCACTGCGGTGGCGGGCGTTATCTTGCCGCAGGATGATATCGCCAGACAGCATTCCTGGGTGTTTTGACGCTATGGCGCATCGCAGTTACTGCGGACTGTCTTCAGAGCGCTGCACATTGATTGTGGCTGCACATTCGAGAAACTCCACGAGCCGATGGCCCTGCAGTCGAAGAAGGTCATCATGACCTTACCGGAACTTGTGTGAGCAGCTGTGGATTTCATTCGCGGGGGAGATGTAGGACGTTTCTACTGTTGGCTTTGCCGTTTGCCCTCGTGTGTCGGACTGAAAACTGGAAGAAGACTACTCTTCAGCAATATGTTTGGAAAACACTGCAACTCTCTCAGTAAGCCCCGACCGTGTGATTTTCACATCTTTGGAGACCTGAAGAAAGATCTGCATGGACGTCGGTTTCAGCTGGACAAGGAAGTGCAAGAGTGGGTGCTGTTGCGGATCCGTCAGCAGCCTTACGCATTCTACGAAACAGGAACTGATCGTCTCGTCTCCCAGAGGGACAGATGTCTTAGCGCTGGCTTCTGAATGGAACCATTCCATGATCCCATTGTGGCGGGTGTTCGGTTTTTATTTGACAGTCCCTCATACATGTTTATAAAACGAGACGTGAACTCTGCATGTTAATAAGTCTTGCAGTCCGAAGATTTTGGATCAGACGGTTGGAAATTCCCAAGATTTTTATCTGTCACTGACCACTTGTTTCATCTCTAGCAACGTTTTTTAACGAGAAAGGTGCTGAATTATTCCGTGGCGCGGAGTCCACCTGCCGGCCTCAGTAGCCGAGCGGTTATAGGCGCGTCAGTCTGGAACCGTGCGACCGCTATGGTCGCAGGTTCGAATCCTGCCTCGCGCGTGGATGTGTGTGATGTCCTTAGGTTAGTTATATTTAAGTAGTTCTAAGTTCTAGGGTACTGATGACCTCCGATGTTAAGTCCCATAGTGCTCAGAACCATTTGAACCATTTTTTTGGAGTCCACCTGAAACAGTATGTCCTTTGTAACTGGCCTGGTAAGTCACTTCAAAGGTCGGAGAAAGCAACTTCGTAACAAAGAATCACGCCTTGGAAAGCAGAATGGCGATGAAATCTATCTTCGGGCAGATGAAAGCTTCACTTTATAACATTTTTACGCTGATAACCTCGGCGTTGAGCGCCCGTATGCACCACAATAACATTTTTAGTAAATAGTTGCCTTTTTAAACACTAGCACATCGTATGTTGTTACTGTAATGTTAATTCTTTTCCAATACAAATAAGCTGAAGATGCTCCAGTATAAATTAAAATCGGTTGTCGAATAATGTGACAAATAAATAAGAAATGTAAATAAGAAACATGTGCAGCTGTTGTATACACAATGAACTTCCTGAAATATATTCCTGACAGGAAGAGATTGTCACAGGAGAAGTCGTGACGGGGACACTGATGAAAAGACGCAGTCATCTTTACTTAGCACGAGACACAGATAAGGGGTAGCAACAGGCTTTGACAAATATCATAGTTGAGTAGGGTAAATTAATGCTATTGTATACAGAGGAGTCGCAACCCCAGAAAGTCATAATGAAACACAGGAAGAGCTGCAGATGTTTGACGCTTAGTGCAGGGATTGGAAACTGACCATCAAAATAAACAGAGGTGACATATTGTGCATAAGCAGGAAAGAAACCACGTTAATTTATAGCCGAACAATCACTGTAAGCAGTCACACCCACTGAATATCTGGGAGCACGGGGCGATTTAAAAGGGAACGGCTACATAAAACGGGGCGTCGAAAAGGCAGATCCCATACTGAAATCATTGGGAGAACCTTCAGTAAGTGTTGTAAACCAGTGATGGCCGTAGCTTAGAAATCCTGTATTCGTTCTATGCTTGAAAATTTCTCTTCACTCTGGATAGAAGAAATAGAGAAGGTCCAAAGGAGAGGAACACGTTTTTCCACAGGTCGCTTAGTAAGCGCGGTAGCATCACAGGGGTACTCATCTAACTCCAGTGGCAGACGTTACAAAAGATGCGTTGTGACTAACAGTACGGTTCACTTAAAATCCAGAGCGTGTACTTTCTCAGAAGAGTCAACCAATATATTTCTTTCTCTTACGTGTATCTCACGAAAAGACGATGAAGGCAAAATTAGGATCGAGCTGACATGGTGGCTTACCAACAATCGGTCCTGCCCCGTTCATCCCGCTATTGGACGGCCGTTACTTTTAATTGCGTTGCCTTAAATGTTTAACTTTCTTACATCGCCAACGGACCATAAACACTAGTATTTGACATAAATTTAAATTTGTACCGCTATCGGTTACTGAGAAATAAGGAGTCTTAACAGACGAACAACAAAGTAATCCTACACGTGTACCTTTTTCACCGACTACGACGCGGAACCTAAGAAATGAGAAATGTCAGGTTTCTCAACTGTCACCTTAACCAGCTGCCGTTCTCGTATGGTGTTCGGCAGACTCGTAAAACTTCTAACTCCAATTTTTCCTGAACTCTTAAGAGCGCATCGTATTACAGCAGCACTTGTACTGCAGTCGTGCGAAAGACGTGTACAATCAGTGACTCGCTGGATGTGTTTCCGTTGTTACGTCGTCTCTCTACGAGCGGTTCCTCCATTGGTAACCTCTCGCAGTGGGCTGGGTGCATTCCAGTCTCGGGACGCAATTGCATAATTAATGTAGACCGCTGTTTTGCCGGCGCTCTTTGGTGCAACTCATCGCCGCTAGGGGCGAAGCGGCACCCGACCGCCCGGGGAAAAACAAAGAGCCGTTGGCGACTGCCGGCGCTTCTTACTGGCCCGCTTTCGTAATTGGAGCGGCGCTGCTCTGCCGGCCACGCTCTTCTGGGAAGCCGTTCCGCTGCTCCGAAACACGGAATTATGGAAATGGAGAAAAATCTTTTAAACAGCGTGTAATCAATTTGCCACGGCGACTTGTAAGACGCCCTGGGAGCCGTCGGGCGGCCGTCGCTGGGAGTGGGCGGTAGCGGTTAATCGGCGCTGCCGCGGCTGTGATTGCCCGCGGGTTTTGTTGCTCGCGGCCCGCGGGAGGTCTGCGTCGGGGCACCGTTACAGCAGCCACGCCGCTGCGTCGCCGGCACCCCCACTCTCCTGGAGCGGCTGCAGGGGCCCTCTGCGGTAGGTTCCGGACCACTTCCTACTGGCTCGGAGTCACCGCGGCGGCTGCTGACGTAATTTGCTTCACGATCAGGCCCTCAACACCATGTGGTTATCGGCCGATCGCCGTGTCGTCTTCCGCATATGGCATGACACGGATGCAGTATGGAGGCGAGTTAGGTCAAATGGTTCAAATGGCTCTGAGCACTATGGGACATCACACACATCCATGCCCGAGGCAGGATTCGAACCTGCGACAGTAGCAGTCGCGCGGTTCCGGACTGAAGCACCTAGAACCGCTCGGCCACCGCGGCCGGCCGCGAGTTAGGTCAGTACACGACCCTCCCGGTGTTCGTCAACTTTTCAGACCTTGGATCCACTATTTCTCATTCCAGTAGCTCCTCCGTTGCACGCCCCCCTCCCCCCCCCCCCTCCCGCTAAGGAAGAAACATCTGACGGTACCGGGAGTCACGAAGGAATTATCCGAATGAGATCAAAGTCGGTAGATGTGATTGAAACGCACACACAAACAACTGATCATAACGTCACAAGAAATTCGAAAGAAAGAGTTTCACAAATTGAACAAATCGATGATATGTTCGTTCACACCTGGCTCTTATGCAAGCAGTTGTTTGGCATGGCATTGCTTGATAGAGTTGTTGGGTCTCCTCCTGAGCGATATCGTGCCAAATTCTGTTCAGCTGGGGCGTTAGATCGTCAAAATATCCAGCTAGTTGGAGGACCCAGCCCATAATGCTCCAAACGTTCTCAACTGGGAAGAGATCCGGCGAGTTTGCTGGCCAAGGTAGGGATTGCAGAGCTCGGAATCTCATTGACTGGAGCAGAACTGTCTTCAGTGATGAGCCCCGCTTCGAACTGAACCCCGATGACCAGCAAAGACGTCTCTGGAGACGCCACAGACAGCGGTGTGTGTACCAACCTGACTGTCGCCCGCCTGTTCCCCGACAACCAGGAGTGATGGTCTGGGGTGCCGTTTAATTTCAGAGCAGGCCTCCTTTGGTTTCATCCGCGGCACCCTTACAGCACACCGGTGCTTTGACTGTATTTTACACCCCATATTGTTCCCCTTCATGGTAAGCCATACTGGGATCATATTTCAATAAAATAATGCTCTCTCATCCACTGCGAGAGTTTCTGCTGCTTGTCTTAGAGCTTGCTACTCTACCTTGGCCAGCAAGTTCGCCGAATCTCTCCCGAATTAACGTTTGGTGCATTATGGGCAGGTGCCTCCAGCCAGCTGGGGATTTTGACGATCTGATCAAATATTTGTCAGGCTATCCCTCTGGAGGACATTCAGTCTGTCAGTACCAAGCCGAATAACTGCTTGCATAACGGCGAGCAGTGGACGAACGAGTTACTGACTTATTCAATTTTGTGAAGCTTGTCCTCTTGAGTAAATCATCCATTTTTTCTGAAACTGCTGTCATGTCTTTATCCATACATGTAAGTCACATATACCGATTTTCATCTCATTCGGAAAATTTCTTCGTAGTGCGCATATTTTTTTCTTAGAGTGTATTTTGATGTACAGAACCCTCACAGCTTGAGTCCTACCCGCACACCTCCAGTATTTTTTTCTGACTTCCACCAGTTACTTGCATCGCTGCAACGAAACATGTTTCTTCGGAGAGGAACAATAACGGTATACTTATTTTTATTTTTACAATACCCGTTACAGTTGCGATAATAGTCATCTCTTTGTGTCGACTAGTTTCGGACCATCTCATACATTTTCTAAACATAGCCTTGAACATAAGTATAAGCATACAGTCCACGAACGTATAGGTGAGTAAAAAATGTTCATATTCATCGTCAGAAATCAGTACATAAACTGATTTCTAAGGATGAATATGAATATTTCTTACATGTACATTGGTGAACTGTATGATTACACTTACGTTGAAAGCTATGGTTTGAAGACGTGATGATCCGTAAATAGTCGCCACAAAGAGATGGCTATTATCGCAACTGTGGCGGGTATTGGAAAAATACTGATCCTATCCTCCATTGTGTTCGAACTTAACAATAATATCATATTTTTGTAAAATGATGTCTTTTCGCTTTTACCTGTAACTGTTTTATTGCCCTGTTGCAATTTTGGTTTTTGTGCCATTTTCAAGCGTCTACAACGATACAATCAACATACTAAGAAATAATATGAAAATAGCAGCATGTAGAATCAATTTGCTGTCAGTCAACATTATGATATGTAAAAGCTTTGATGTTACTGTTACATGTGCAGTTTTGTCAAAACCGCCAGTACCATAATCAAACTTCAATAAGTTAATGAAACGACCGATCATAAAATTCCCATCTGAAAGCATTGCTGCAGCATATATGCAACGAAGCGCGACTCCGATGCAGATGTAAAAGTACCGACATGTAGGCAATGGTTTGGTGTGACATTCGTGTCTTTCCGACGTGCACGTGGTAAATGCGGAAACGTGAAAAATGGCGACTTTATTGCCAAATGCGTCCAAACAGGACGAACATGCTCTTATTCTCTTCTTGGCTGCTGATGGACAAACATGTGTGCGGGGCAACTAAGGCGAATGTTTGGAAAAATGGTGCCAGCGATGTTCATACTTCATGACAACGCTCGTGCCCATATTGTAAATGTCGTAACGCAGAAGTTACGACAACTGAAGTGGGACACAATCTGCCAACTGCTTATAATCATGATCATTCCCAAGTGATTATCACGCATTCGATCCTTTAAATTTGGCCTTGAAGGGTCAACGATTCACATCGGTTGAGGATGTGCAGCACACAGTTACAGACTTCTTTGCGCAGCAGGACCCAGTGTTTTACAAAATGGGTATCTCCAAAATGGTGCATGATTGCTTCAATGCTCACGCCCTTTTTGCCTGGTTGGCGTACCGATTCTGACTGTATGACCTTCAAACTGAAACTTTTTGATCGCTCCTTATTAATACAGCCAACCTAAGTGAACCTCTAGCTAGATGTGAGAGTACAAGTCTTATTAAATTTAATCTCAGTGATGGTCATATATGACTGCTACATTTCCGTATTAAATTCTTCTTCTGGAGGTTTGTTTGCATGTAGTTGGCGATCTCACTGAGTATAAGTTGAGCTGTAGCCGGCTGAACATGGAATGGAATCAGCGTCTGGCCATTAGAAACGCTAGTCAGTGCATAGATACGTAAAATCTCTGAAGTTAGACAAAAGACTCTCTGCCTCTTTTTTGTTTAAGAATATAGCACCTCCAGTCACCAGGCTGGCAGCACACTATTAAATTGTTGATGACGCTGTTACGAAACAGTAAGAGCAGCTACCATTGGATAGTAAAAATAAATTCTGGAGTAGGAAATCCGAAGCGCTGTGTGTACTTGAAGAAGACCTGCATTACTAAGACACGAAATTGGACAGATGGAGGGAGTCGGAAATTGCTTGTTTCTGAACTCCTGCTTTAAAAATTTACACGTCTGGTTAATTATGTCCAAATTATAGAAACGAGGTTGTTGCATTACTAGAACCAACATGATTGGTCACCACTCGGAAGAATCACAGTCACTGAAAGTCAAACCATGTACAAGGCTTACAACCAAAAGACTGAGTAATAATTCTGCTTCTTTCTGGGAGCACTCTATGTAACTTAATTCCTTCCGAGACTACCCAGTGGATGCCTCAGCCGAGAGTGGGACTTCGATACCAGGCAGGAAGAGCAGCCTTCGCTTCATGCCAGGTGACTTAGAATTTTCAACTACGAGAGATGCAACTCATGGGCACCAGCAGCGCTATGTATTTTTAGTAACTGGGGCATTCGCATTAGTCATAGTATGTTCACGAAGTTCTCAGATTGACGTTAGGGCTTTTACGTTTCTGATTCTAGTACATTTTTTGACAATCTTGATCTCAACATGTGCTCAGTCGAGATACTGGGTGCATGCGTGATTTGTTCTGTAATTACTTATTTCCTCTCTGATTAACATTCAGCAATCACTGTAAGACCTCTGCGAACTTAATCTTTCCGCTAGATGTTGTAGTGACTCTAATTTATTCATCTTACCCTATATTTAATGAATGTAACGATTTCAAGTCTTCGTGCACATGTGTTTAATTTGAAGTCCACAGAAAACTGAAATAAATAGAGGTTTACAGTGACCTTTGCTTTTTCAGTCCTTTGGTGGACATCCCATTTTTATCATCTAGTGGGTTACAGCATCCATGTTTCACGAATTCTAAGGCCACCCTATTTAATAAATTAAATTTTTTATCTTTGTGCACATCTGCAATTAGACTCACGTGATTCTGTGGGGAGCGATTCGATCATCTGTAAGGTCACCTGGTACAGATCTTTCTGACATCCATAGGGCTAAGTCGATGGCTCAGCAATAACTTCACATTAACATATAGAATAGAAATAGGTTAAAAATAATATTCTTGTAGGCCTGTTCGACTCCTGATGATAATACAGTCCATGTTTGTTATCAGTGACATGAATAGATTTGTCTCTTACATGCAGATTGAAGTCAACTAACGAACGGCATACAAAACAAAGTATGAACACCCAAGAGGAGCTAGTCAGCAGTACGTCTTCGATCACGTTATTCCGTTTTGTATAGAGTAACATAAAAGCAAGCGTAACGTCATTTAAAAAATTATAAAGGCTTTGGAACTGTATTAAAAAACGTTAATAATAATAATCACAGTCGTATATTAGTGGGGAAATGACGGCGTTATAGATCGCTATACAGGCTTCGAAAGCCACCATACGATATATGGCGGAGGGTACCGTGTAACACTGTTAGTAATTTCCTTTCCAGTTCAACTCACAAATGATACGTGTGAAATACGGCCGTATGCTTTCGCGTTAGTCCTGGTTTCTCTTGTCTCGTCTTAGTGGTACTTACTCGATACGTATGCCATTGGTAGCAGGATTGCATTGCAGTTTGACGGAATGGTGGTTCTCTGTGCTTATTCAACAGTATATACACTGAAGGGCCAAAGAAACTGGTATTGGTAGGCGTATTCAAATTAAGAGGTAAGTAAGTGGGCAGAATACGGCGCTGCGGTCGGCAACGCCTATATAAGACAACAAGTGTCTGGCGCAGTTGTTAGATCGGTTACTGTTGCTACAAAGGCAGGTTATCAAGATTTAAATGAGTTTGAACGTGGTTTATAGTCGGTGTACGAGAAATGGGAGACAGCATCTCCGAGGTAGCGATGAAGTGGGGATTTTTCCGTACAACTATTTCACGGGTGTACCGTGACATGGCTGCAGACGGAAAAACATCCTGCAAGAACGGGACCAACGACGACTGAAGAGAATCAATCGTTCATTGTGACAGAAGTGCAACCCTTCCGCAAATGGCTGCAGATTTCGATGCTGGGCCATCAACAAGTCTCAGAGTGCGAACAATTCAAGGAAACACATCGATATGGGTTTCGGAGCCGAAGGCCCACTCGTGTACCCTTGATGATAGCACGACACACAGCTTTACGCCTCGCCTGGGCCCGTAAACACCGACATTGGACTGTTGACGACTGGAAACATGTTGTCTGGTCGGACGAGTCTCGTTTCAAATTGTATCGACCGGATAGACGTATGGAGATAACCTCATGAATCCAAGGACCCTGAATGTCAGTAGGGGCCTGGTGTGAGGGGTCTGCAGTTGGAGTGAGCATGGGACCCCTGATACGTCTACATACGACTCTGACAGGTGACGCGTACGTAAGCGTCGTGTCTGATCACCTGCATCCATTCATGCCCATTGTGCATTCCGACGCACTTGGACAATTCCAGCAGGAAAATGCGACAACCCACAAGTTACGAATTGCTACAGAGTGGCTCCCGGAACACTCTTTTGAGTTTAAAGACTTCCGCTGGCCACCAAACTACCCAGACATGAACATTATTGAGCATATCTGGGATGCTTTGCAACGTGCTGCTCAGAAGAGATCTCCACCCACCCTTACTCTTACGGATTTATGGGCAGCCTTGCAGGATTCATGGTGTCAATTGCCTCCAGCACTACTTCAGATGTTAGTCGAGTCCATGCCACGTCGTGTTGCCGCACTTCCATGTGCTCGCGGGGGCCCTACACGATATTAGGTAGGTGTACCAGTTTCTTTGGCTCTTCAGTGTAGATACAAGTGGTGTCTGTTCTGTCGGACATGTTCACAGCATTCAGGATGTAGCATCTGCGACATATACATGAATAAATGGGGTGAAAGAAAAAGAAAAGAAAGGAAAAGGGACGGGAAGGGATAGGAATGATATAGTGACTTCCAGCCACACAGGGCATTGCGCCAATAGAACAGCGAGAGTACGGTATTTATG
This sequence comes from Schistocerca cancellata, assembly GCF_023864275.1. Lineage (NCBI taxonomy): Eukaryota > Metazoa > Arthropoda > Insecta > Orthoptera > Acrididae > Schistocerca > Schistocerca cancellata. The sequence goes on along the minus strand of NC_064628.1, from coordinate 537,301,549 downwards.
CCGGCCCAGGACTCGAACCCGGATGCTCCACTTTTTCGAACGGTTGCTACAACCACCTTTTTCTTAATTACTTGCCGGGCAGGGATTCGAAACCAGGACCTTACTTCCGGGAGCACGTGCTCTAACGACTTCCTTTTTTCTTTTCTTCTGTTTTTTAGAAACAAACAAACAAAAATAAACACTAGGAGACGTTATACAGGGCACACGATCTTGGTTTTTTTAACATGATTAGCAAATGGCTACAATAGCAGAGCACATAAAAAAACAAATAAGGCTGCAGATGCAGAGCCACCTATGAATAAAAATGATGAATGAAAAATATTTATAAGATGAAGTGGAAAAGGAAGTTAAATAAATCAGGAACACTTGCTGCGCCATGCTCGACATTGTCACGCCGTCAGAACAACGTCCATTATATCGTTGGAAGGGGGACTTGGGGTCATCCTGTCTCGATTGGCGCGTTTCGTCGAGATTCCAGATCTTTGGAGGGTTGGCGAAAATACTCTGTAAGTAGTTCGCGAAAGTGGCTCTATAATGTCGGTGTCGGAGCAGGGTGTGGTGTTGGAGACGTGTCCAGAAGTCCACCGCCATTCCGGAAGAGATAAGCTGATAGCCATGCCGCTAATCCACGTGATGGCGTGCCACTTAGTTGGTGGAAAGTAAGTCGCGTCAGGGCGTGTCAGCATGGTAAGAGAGATGTGATATGGGATACTCGGAGGTAGAAAGCCACGATATTCTGGACAACGGTCGCCTTCTAGTATACTTGCCGTTGACGAGAAGGTGGTTGTCAGTGGTTTGGTATGGTTTATGGATCGTTTTCCAAACTGTGTGGCATGTAACCTGGCGGTGACGTGCTTCAACGGGTTTCGGGGTGGGTACGGTTGGAGAAGGCGGTACATGTCGCTGGCGATCGTCTTCCTAGTCCTGGGGAGTTCGTTGCATATGTAGCCGTATTATAAAAAGAATCGCCCGATGTGTGACATCGGAGGTGGGGTATGTGCCAATGACGTCGGCGGGAGTCTCGAAGCAGGTGTAAACTCGGTGCTCAACATTCCAATGCAACTAATATCCTGCCTTTTTCATAACCGGAGCATAATACAGAGTGTTTAAAAAAGTACAAATATGAAAATTCATATCAATTAATTCATAGTATCTACAGAGGTGATTTCAGTCGAAATTTGCAGGGAAATGCATCATCAAGTTTTATCTCGTGCAGTTCGTTAGTGCTGAATCGCACCGTAAAGAGCTCTAGCTGCAGTTGTGTTACAGATGGCTGTCTTCATAGGACCCGAGCGTGCAAGAGTGTGTTTTGGTTTGAAGAATCGAAGACGGCGACAACAGTTCAGCGTAATTTCCGTACCAAGTATGCTAAAGATCATCCTAGTAGGCCTACAATTTATGAGTGGCATACATGTTTGTAGAAACAGGATGCTCGGTAACACATGTGAAATCATCAGGCCGTCCAAACACATCTGAGGACGTCGTTGATGGAGTGAGACAACGTTTTGTCAACGCGGAGGCGTAAATTATTGCTCTGAGTTCAGGTAGAGGAGTCGGCACAGGATGTACAAACACGGTATTCTTGATGAATCTCCATAAAAAAAAAATAGAGTGGTGTGAGATCTGGGGAACGCGGGGACCATGCAATTGGCGCATCGTGGCCAATTCATTGACCTGGAAAGTGGTCACTGAGAAACTCCCGGACGTCAGACAAGCAGTGGGATGGTCTAACATTTTGCAAAAAGTAAACATTTCGTTCTTGATCATCCGCATCGAATTCGTAGGGCCGCCACTGAGCAAGTTACACCTGCAATGCTACAGCGAGTTTAGGAAGAAATTCGCTTCCGATGGTATGTATGCAGGACAGCCAACAGAAGCCACATACAAAATCTTTAAGGTAAAAAAAAAACTTGATGTGTTTCCCTACAAAATAGCACTAAACCTAGCTCTGTATCTTCTTTCAATAAATTTATGTGAATTTGTGAAGTTGTAAACTCGTTTTTGAAACACCTTGTATTGGTGTAAAGTGCCGTGGTCCTAGATCTCACGTTAACAAGATCGAGGCCATCATCGCGCTTCGGTAATGTGAGGGCACCATACTGGAATTTGAAGATGTGTCTGGAATATATAAAATACCTGAAAGCCGCCTGCAGTCTGGCTGACATTGTTGCAGTTAAAACGTCCCCTTTGAGCAACTTATACACGACTGTGCTTAAACTGACATACAATATTTTTAGCGCAACGCAATCTGACTATCAAAGATCCCTGCAAAAGAATGGCCCTGAGTAACACTAAACTATACCTTTCAGAAATCACTTACCTCACAAAAATCTTCGTTACTCGAACTACTGCAATACAGCGAGCGCCACTACTGCCAGCTAAATAAAAGATTCAAACTACGGAAGGCACTAACTACAGATAGAGATAGTTAGCAAATGAAAGATATTAATAGAGAACAAACAATGTATTTACCTTAATAATCATAATATATATAGCAGTTCAATTTCAAAACTTCCGCCATCTCTCTCCCCACATCCACCACTGCTGGCGGCTCACCTCTAACTGTGCAACGCTACGCGCTGTTCACATCCAGCTGCCGCTGCCTAACACTACAATGGCAGACAACAATGCAAACTAGCACACAGAACGCTACGTAACGTTGCCAATAAGAAAACATAAACAGCCTACTTACATAGCCCCCACGCTCCCCACAAAAATTTTTTCATAATTACAGTAAGAAAGATATCAAATGCACACACTTATTAATACAATGTTGGTCAAAAGCTAAAATTTTCTCACAGTCCATAAAGACAGTCCTGATCATCATAATAGTAATCACAGTTTTTTTTTCACAAATCTCATTAGAAAAAAAAATTGCAAACAGAAGTAGTGGATTTCCATGCAGTCTTGAAGAAGTAGTGGTGTCCTTCCAACGGAAAGACAGTGCTGACTCTTGACATGCTGACAGGTAATGGGCCACAATGGAGCAAACCCACAGCAGAGTCATTCGAAGTTCTGACGAATATTGGTAGGTAGGTCATCACAGAGTAGACCCACTGTAGTCCTGGTAGAGATTGTGGTATTGTTGGGCCACCAGAAGTGCAGACCCACTGCAGTCCTTGTAGAAATAATGGTATTGGTGAGTCAGCAAAGGTCTAGACCCACTGTAGTCCTTGTAGAAATAATGGTATTGGTGGGTCATCAAAGATGCAGACCCACTGTAGTCCTTGTAGAGATGGCCAGGAGCCATCTGTTGCGACTGTGCAGGTGCACAATCAGCATCGAAGAGTCTTGCAGAGAAGATAGCAAGTCCATAACCACCACTTGTGCACTCACAAAGTTTTTTGAATTGTCCTTAGAACCAGCAATGCTGTTATCCAGTCCCTTGCTGAATTATTAACCCACTACTTACACAGTGATGACCAGAATCTGCGTGGTGTGGGTCATCCGGGCTGCCAGTTGTGTACTGATGAAGGTGACCCTCTGGCACATACTCAGCGGGCATAGTAAATGTTTCTGCATGTTTGCCCTCATGTGTTACAGTAGCGCCCGAAAACTGATCACCGAGAAGCGGCGAATGTTTCACGTGTACACCACTCCGAGCCAGCGGAGGGCGTCCATCAACTGAAAGGAGGCTACGCTGTCTATGGGAAAGCCGCAGCCGATCTTCATGAGGCATGGTTTTGCGACGGTCATAGTACTCCCTGACCCTGTACTGTAACAGGTACTCCATTGCAACACAGCTTGTACGTCGGCCGAGGAACGTATGATGAGGGCAAAGTCGTCCACACAGGCTCGGTAGCGGAAAACATTGTCAAAATGTTCAAATGTGTGTGAAATCTTATGGGACTTAACTGCTAAGGTCATCAATACCTAAACGTACTCACTACTTAACCTAAATTATCCTAAGGACAAACACACACACCCATGCCCGAGGGAGGACTCGAACCTCCACCGGGACCAGCCGCAACGTCCATGACTGCAGCGCCTTAGACCGCGCGGCGGAACACATTGTCCCAGAGTGGAGTATCTGTCAAGCGTCGCCACAATCCACAGACGAGTGGTGGCATCGCAATGGCGTAACGCGCGGTCGACAGTGCGCAAACCTGCCATATTGAGCATTCGATCCATATATGACCTGTAAGAGTTGCGTTGACGAGAAGCCTGGAAATTGCTCTTCGAAGGATCCGCATAATCATCTGCATGAACTGCGGGACACTTTCCATCTGGTCCATCACTGCACTGAGAAATGCATGCTTGACAAGGTCAAACACTTGGTTAAGTCGATGGAGATTGAAATGCCTGGCAGTCGGGAGTTGCATAGCAAGAAGATATGTGAAAATCTTGAGATCGGAATTTAGTAACCTGCTGATAACTATCAAGCCGTGTTCCTCCGCAGGCTTACGGACTGGTAGGAGTAAGCCGTCCATGAACGTTGGTGGCGGGAGTGCCGCGCCAGATAAAAGTTCCCAATACATGTCTCTCCATCGTGGCAATATCAAATCTTGGAAGGTTCAGCAAAATTCGAGCGATAAACCATCCGGGCCGGTAGACCGATTCGGTCATCCTTTGGCCACAACACCACAGACATCGTTGGTGGTCACTTCCGCAGTAATGTGGGTTGCTGCCGCTGCGTCTAGTGTACGATGGATCTTCTGGGGTACCTCGGCAATAGCCTCTGTACCGACCGGCACTTCTTTATAAAGAAGTCTGTAGAGCGTTATGAAGGGCCGGCCGCGGTGGTCGTGCGGTTCTAGGCGCTCCAGTCCGGAGCCGCGCTGCTGCTACGGTCGCAGGTTCGAATCCTGCCTCGGGCATGGATGTGTGTGATGTCCTTAGGTTAGTTAGGTTTAATTAGTTCTAAGTTCTAGGGGACTGATGACCACAGCAGTTGAGTCCCATAGTGCTCAGAGCCATTTGACCCATTTGAAGCGTTATGAAGGCATCGGTGATGGGAGCTTGTTATGTCACCCGTCGTCCATCAGGTAGGTCTAAAGTTGAAATTAAGGTCTGTCGACGTTGGTGAACATTTTGAACGATATGATGCATAGAAGATTCTTCACCGATAATCCTGTTCTTGTCATGGGCTTCTATAATGGCTCCTTCTAGACGGCACCTACTCAAGGTTAAAATTTTTGCCGTGATGCGTTGAGCTTGTTTTCGACGGTCCTTGGGTGTGGGATTGTCCATGAGGTCGCGTAGAGCGCTGTGGTATAAATCTCTTGTGTGATGGTTCCACCTGGCTTTGGCTTTACCATACAGTGTTTAACACAAGCATGCGACATGTATGTGACCTGTTGTCGACATTCGGGGTCTCGCAGTAACGTGACGCTGAGTTTGCAAGATTCTATACTGCGCCATATAGATTGTCAACGTAGGGTGATGGTACAGATGTAGATGTCATGACCCGAAAAGGCAGACGGGTGTTACAGCTTCAGCGATATATATTGTACCGAGTCAGCTGTCGGAGTGGCTCGTGATGTGTGTATGGCCCGGTCTGTCACCGTGTACCACTCTCCATGTGTCGACGAGAGCAAGGCGGTGGACGAGGATCGGAAGTTCCAGACATGTGGTGAAATGTGGGTATTGGTCTGTACGCTCGAGAACGCAGTTGAAATTTCTGCCCACGATGAGGTGATCGCATCGGCCGAGAAATAAAGGCATATAATCTTCTGCATGGAACTGGGAGTAATACCTCCTTTTATCTTTGCCCGATGGGGTGTAGAGATTTACAACTTTGATTCACTCAGCTGTCAAGACCACCCCTCGAGCCATTAGGAGATATGTGACATCGGAAACCGCAATCCCTACTCGGAGGAGGATGGCCGCGGCTGTGTGTTCCATATCCACCGGGGCGGCATATGTCTCGTATCATTAAGACCCAGACCAAGTTGCTGCCCTCAGTTCTTGATGTCCGCTGCTCTTAGCATGTCGTGGAACAACTGACATTTAAGGTGGGAGCCGATAATATTGGTGTGGATGGTAGCGATTCAGTATGCCGGGGTGATGTCGATATGCTCATAGCTGGTGAAGGCTGTGAAGGAATGTGGAAGCCCATAGCGGTTGCAGGAATCGCCGTAGGAACATCCCCCATTTTACTGTTGGTTTAACAGAGGAACAGATCTCATTCACGGATCGGCTGGAGGCGGTAAACCCCTGTCATCCATCCGTGAAAACTGTCTGTCAGTTTCAACATCGGTGCGACGTGGCGGCGCTGGCCGAGTCGGCTCCATCTCTTCGACAACGACGGGCGTGCAATGTTCCATGGCTTCCGGGAGCGATCCTTGTTCACAATCTCCGTCAGATGGCTCACGGTCTCGTGGAGAACGCATCTCCGTGGCAGCGGAAAAATATTTATCGTGTACGCCGCTAGATTTATGCGCCACCTCTTCGTCCTGCGAAGATGACTAAATGGGCGATTCTGGTGTCTTGCTGCGATTAGGCGACTTTTGCTTCCAGCAATGTGCATCGGTGTCTGAGGAAGGAAGAGATTCTCGTCGTTCCGACACAAAAGCCGCGGCTGCTATTTTTCGGTCTTCGACGTCCATAAATTTTCGCGGGTATCCTTGTGAACTTCGAGCGTGGCTGTGTCCCGTTGTGAACCATGTTCGTGGGCAGCACGGCCTGTGGCAACGTGATTTGACGCCTCCGGTTGTATAGCTCCAGAGAGACGCTGGACGTATAGTGTTGCCGAATGGTGATTGTAATGGAGGTTGTGGTTCGATCGGTGTTCGTGTCGTCGTGCCGTAGTTGTGTGATACGGCATTGCAGGCATTCATTATGAATGTGGCCTTCTTTGCTACAACCGGAACATGTTCGAGGTTGTTTGTCGGAAATCACCACTGCTCGGCAGCCACCTATAGAAATGTATGATGGGATGTGCCGTTTGAGATTGTTCGGACCTGTCACACACCATTAAGCACCAGATACATCGTAAATTGTGCCCATGTTTCGGGTACATGACTGGACTTTTCCGTACGGCCTTAGCGCCGCGATGAGGCCGTCTTCATGCACCTCCGAAAGGCGGTTCGAAGACACGGATCGTTCGAAGGCCAGGTTCTGGATGATCGTCATCCACAGGCCCGGCGTTGCCGTCGCAGTGTCGAAATTTTTGTCCATGTCGCGTCTTTTTGATAATCTCTTTGCAGGCAGCGTCGAAGTCGTCTCACCATAAACGACCCAGCTAATTTCCGGTAGGTGTATGTCGATGAGATTGTCACCGGGCATCTTCACATCTTCAAGTAGGAAACACTCGACGACCAGTTCTTTGGGTCGTGTGTATTCATTCGAAAAGGAGAACTTGAGAGGGATCTTCCTGTAAGAGTTGAACACGATATTTGTACGACTGAGAAGCGCGGTGGGGTGGAAGTAAACAAACGCTTCTCTTGCGCAGCAGCGGGAGGGGTGCGCGCGGTCTCCTACTCCCAGATTTCTGATTGCCGTAGTAGTTCGGAAGTTGGTTGTACATACGCACTGAAAGTTTCTCATTAAACAGTTTTTCATTAAACGGCCGTCGCGCCCAAAAATTATACACTCCTGGAAATTGAAATAAGAACACCGTGAATTCATTGTCCCAGGAAGGGGAAACTTTATTGACACATTCCTGGGGTCGGATACATCACATGATCACACTGACAAAACCACAGGCATATAGACACAGGCAACAGAGCATGCACAATGTCGGCACTAGTACAGTGTATATCCACCTTTCGCAGCAATGCAGGCTGCTATTCTCCCATGGAGACGATCGTAGAGATGCTGGATGTAGTCCTGTGGAACGGCTTGCCATGCCATTTCCACCTGGCGCCTCAGTTGGACCAGCGTTCGTGCTGGACGTGCAGACCGCGTGAGACGACGCTTCATCCAGTCCCAAACATGCTCAATGGGGGACAGATCCGGAGATCTTGCTGGCCAGGGTAGTTGACTTACACCTTCTAGAGCACGTTGGGTGGCACGGGATACATGCGGACGCGCATTGTCCTGTTGGAACAGCAAGTTCCCTTGCCGGTCTAGGAATGGTAGAACGATGGGTTCGATGACGGTTTGGATATACCGTGCACTATTCAGTGTCCCCTCGACGATCACCAGTGGTGTACAGCCAGTGTAGGAGATCGCTCCCCACACCATGATGCCGGGTGTTGGCCCTGTGTGCCTCGGTCGTATGCAGTCCTGATTGTGGCGCTCACCTGCACGGCGCCAAACACGCATACGACCATCATTGGCACCAAGGCAGAAGCGACTCTCATCGCTGAAGACGACACGTCTCCATTCGTTCCTCCATTCACGCCTGTCGCGACACCACTGGAGGCGGGCTGCACGATGTTGGGGCGTGAGCGGAAGACGGCCTAACGGTGTGCGGGACCGTAGTCCAGCTTCATGGAGACGGTTGCGAATGGTCCTCGCCGATACCCCAGGAGCAACAGTGTTCCCTAATTTGCTGGGAAGTGGCGGTGCGGTCCCCTACGGCACTGCGTAGGATCCTACGGTCTTGGCGTGCATCCGTGCGTCGCTGCGGTCCGGTCCCAGGTCGACGGGCACGTGCACCTTCCGCCGACCACTGGCGACAACATCGATGTACTGTGGAGACCTCACGCCCCACGTGTTGAGCAATTCGGCGGTACGTCCACCCGGCCTCCCGCATGCCCACTATACGCCCTCGCTCAAAGTCCGTCAACTGCACATACGGTTCACGTCCACGCTGTCGCGGCATGCTACCAGTGTTAAAGACTGCGATGGAGCTCCGTATGCCACGGCAAACTGGCTGACACTGACGGCGGCGGTGCACAAATGCTGCGCAGCTAGCGCCATTCGACGGCCAACACCGCGGTTCCTGGTGTGTCCGCTGTGCCGTGCGTGTGATCATTGCTTGTACAGCCCTCTCGCAGTGTCCGGAGCAAGTATGGTGGGTCTGACACACCGGTATCAATGTGTTCTTTTTTCCATTTCCAGGAGTGTAGATACGTGTGGTGTCTGTTCTGTCACACATATGCTCCTGTTGTTTTCGTTAGTGTCCTCGGAAACAATTAATCAATGGTTCAAATGTGCAACGTACGGAGTTTTATTGTAAAATTGTCGATATATTGAATAATATCTATTGGTAGAAGAGCTTGAGTTGCTATCTGACTTAAGTTGGCTCTGTTTAAACGCGCGGTTATGCCACCGGTATCATTTGCATCGAAATTATCATTACACTCTAATTATTAAACAAAAATATGATGATTGCTAGCTACGAAATCAGTAATGCGGTGATTAGCATATGATACCAAATTAAGATTTATTCAGAACAGGATGAGCAATATTTCTAGCCTAACATGACAACCCAATACACTCGCTAACCTAACTAGCCTATCATTGGCACAATGCATCCTCCTTTCCTAACTACTTAAGTCAACACTGAACCCGCAAGTGACTCTATTGAAGTTCTGCCTGAACGGACACAGACTCAGAGAGCGCCAGTCAAAGAGCTAGCGGAATACGAACTCATTTAGAATTATAGTGCCCTACTTTGGCTGATGATTGCTAATATCACCGTAATTCTCTGTGATGATTACGACGGTCGGCCCAGCCAACTTTTCCCATGAGCGAGCTTGGCTTCAATCTCCAACGTGGACGTGGTTTACGTCCGTAAACTCCTGTACGCAAGTGTTCAATTGCGGAGTCCGTCACTAGTCAATACTCAAGCTACTTGCACATATGCCAAGAGTAGTTGGTCGACTCAAGTGCGCGGCAGCAAAGGTAAACTTCAGATTGCATATGAACACCACAAGTTAGTACAAATCTGTTTCTCTCCTCAGAGGAACAAATAATGCTACGTATGTGGAGTCGTATGCTCTAAACTATTCAGACGTGAAGAGTAACCACTGAACTCAATGCCGGTAAATTCTCTCCACGCTCTCCAAGCAGGGCAGCCAGACACCGCGACTGCTCTCTTCCACAGCCGACCCCAGAGTCCTCCTTCAGAGTTTTTGCAAACCTGGCCGTTCTTCGCCGCATGGATCCGTGCGCGTTGGCAGCCAATCACGACACAGACTTCCATGTATACGTGCGCGTTTGTACCCAACCACGACACAGTGTTCCAGCCTCTGAGCCCATCTCGTTAGTCTGACATGACACACACAACTTCCTTTTCTGTGTCCATTCTCTCCTACCGGTGGCCAATTATCAATTATTATTCGGTGTATAACTACTGATTTAGCATCATGTAAGGTGCAAAATCTGCTACCTTACAGATGGCTCTGAGCACTATGGGACTTAACATCTGAGGTCATCAGTCCCCTAGAACTTAGAACTAGTTAAACTTAACTAACCTAAGGATATCACATATATTCATGCCCGAGGCAGGATTCGACCCTGCGTCCGTAGCAGTCACGCGGCTCGGGACTGAAGTGCCTAGAACCGCTCTGCCACTGCGGCCGGCTAACAATTAAGAACATGACATGTGTTGATATGACGTTTTTGTGCAGAATCCCCGCGCAGGATTAGCCGAACGGTCTAGGGCGCTGCAGTCATGGACTGTGCGGCTGATCCCGGCGGAGGTTCGAGTCCTCCCTCGGGCATCAGTGTGTGTGTTTGTCCTTAGGATAATTTAGGTTAAGTAGTGTGTAAGCTTAGGGACTGATGACCTTAGCAGTTAAGTCCCATACGATTTCACACACATTTGAACATTTTTTTGCAGAATCGCTAATATTACCACCCTTTCGAAGTATGTACCTTTCCTCTTGACTCATCCTGTATATGCAATAGTGTATACAATACGTACTGTAGCTGCGGAGGGAACAACCTGTCAGTTTTATGTGCTGTGCGCAACCTCCGGAAGTCAGTATTGTACATAACTTGTGTCAGGAACCATTAAGATGTCTGGACAAGAATATTATGTTGTGTTGCCCGCTGTATGTGGTACATCGACATGACAAACTCGTTCTCTTAATACAAAAGCTACTAAGGTGTAATTATGGTCGGTACACAAAGTTTAAACTAGAATGGAAGAGAATCTAGCAGTTCATGTCTTCCTTTGTGACTATTCCACTAGAGGGCACCGTTTTCTTTTGTCTCAGGAATACATGCAGTTCCCATTCAAACTCCACTGCTATTTCAAGAAAGGTCATTAGATTACCTAGTTGAAGCATCCCTTTTCCATTTAAATTATCTGAGGTGAGAGTAATAATGGGCGTTACCTTTCACCATGAGGCTCATAATAATAGTTAAAACGTTTGAAGACTGTATCCGGAGGCAATCTAAGTCTATATTGACAACTGCAAAACCAAAGACTCTGTCGGAAGCGTTTACGATATACCATGTTTTCAGATATTTGGACTGTTCAAATTACCAACAGAGGGAAGTATCATGACCGAGTAACTTGTTGATGTACTAGAATCTCCATATTTCCCACCCAGTGACATTTCATCAGCTCCAGCAGTACTTTAAAATTTTAGCACCTGTTTGAATGACAACCGCATTGTGTACGGAATTACTGAATTGTTTGCAATCTATACGTGAAGAAGGCCATTCATTAATTTCACTAGGGTGAAAGAACACTATGGGACCACTAGCAACGAAGCTGTCGACTTAGCCAAGGAAGCTAGTCTGACAGTACATACCATCTACAATGGAATATCAAATACGGATTACCGATATGTATTACGCAGACGTATGATTGAAGACTGGCACTGGAATAGGAGGAAACAAAAAGAAGCAAAGGTGAGAAGTACGCAACAACTGACCTGTCGGTATCCTTTTCGACGAGTTCCTGTACTCATTCAGTGCCTAGACACCTCACCCCTTCACTAGCAGGACTCAAATTTGACCATGGTTGCCGGCCGTGGTGGCCAAGCGGCTAAAGGCGCTACAGTCTGGAACCGCGCGGCCGCTACGGTCGCAGGTTCGAATCCTGCCTCGGGCATGGATGTGTGTGATGTCCTTAGGTTAGTTAGGTTTAAGTAGTTCTAAGTTCTAGGGGACTGATGACCTTAGAAGTTAAGTCCCATAGTGCTCAGAGCCATTTGAACCATTTGACCATGGTTGTTTTTGTAAACATCTTCACAGGCTGCATATCGTAGAGATAGGTTTCTCATCTTGTGGACATGAGAGGACGCAGATCACCTTTTCTTAGGATGTCTCAGGCTACATGGAAGTACTACAGTTCATTTAGAGGAACCATTATGGGACATAATCGAGAAGTCAATTCGTGAACAAAATCCTGCGCCCGCAACACTTTCGTAATTACGGACGGCTATGGAGACAGCATAGCTCAATATTTCTGTATGGGACTTCCAACGACTTGTTGACTCTATGCCACGTAGAGCTGCTGCGCTATGCCGGGCAAAAGGCTATCCGACATGATACTATGAGGTATCCCACGACTTTTGTCACTTCAGTGTATATCATACCTGTTCTGTGCGCGCTGATGTTTCGATGTCTCATTCGTTTCTCGCGTAGAGCCCTGTAGATAACGCTATTGTAGTGTCGAAACCGACTGCTTAAGTATTAAAACTTTTAGAAAGAATTACTGCTGTTGAGATTCTTTTTCTAAGACACTTGCTCAGTAGTTCTGTTATGTAGCTAATTTTTGTTGCGACTGGATATTTGCCGTTAATATCCATACTATTGGTATCTCGTGCAGAAATGAAATGATCGTATGGCATTACTGGCGGGGAGACCCACTTTTGGGGTCGTTTAGCTCTGTAGTGCAACTAGTTCTATGTGACGCCACTTCTGTGAACTGTCAAACTTGGTCACGTCTTACCAACCCTCGTGGCGGCTTCGTTAGCAACACAGGATCACAGGCTTTTCGACGCGATGCACATATTCACTGTTACCACAGCTATTCCATCTAAGACCAACATATCACAGGCAATGGACTTGTCAAAAGTATTCTGCTGCACATGAATGTGCAATGGCACTCCATCATCAAGCCACAAATGGCCCATCGGGACCAACCGACCGCCGTGTCATTCTCAGTTGAGGATGCGGATAGGAGTGGTCAGCACACCGCTCTCCCGGTCGTTATGATGGTTTTCTTTAACCGGAGCCGCTACTGTTCGGTCGAGTAGCTCCTCAATTGGCATCAGGAGACTGAGTGCATCCCGAAAAATGGCAACAGCGCACTGCGGTCAGGATGGTCACCCATCCAAGTGCCGGCCAAGCCCGACAGCGCTTAACATCGGTGATCTGAAGGGAACCGGTGTATCCACTGCGGCAAGGCCGTTGCCTATGAGTGTGCAATGATTGTACTGTATTGATGAGTGTGTACATATGCGTGTTATGTTTTAACGAAATTTTATATCAGGCTAGATGGTGTAACTAAAGGTCAATAAATGAAATTAAAAAAAAATATCCTCCTCTACTAGACAGGTCTCGTTGTCGTTAGACTAGTATCATCGGCTAGCGTAAACAATGTAGTGACGTAGCTGTTGCAGTGTATACAAAATGTTTTTACAATGGTCAGTCTTTCTGAAACACCGTATAAAATGCGTCGTTGCTATGGAATACTTGTGAGCCGCAGGTATAGTTCGTCGCTAAGGTTACCCAGCAAAGCACTGCGTGAGTAATGTGATCCCCGCGACAGGTGGTGTTTGGACGCGGCTGTTTACCGCCTGCACGTTCCCATTTCGATTAAAATACCGGCTCCGGCCGAAACGAAAAGAAGCTGCGGGGGGTGGGACGAGGGCGGGGTGTGAGAGGGGGGAGGGGCGGGTGGATAGATGTGTCACGTCACGTTTTACATTGGCCGCCGAACCTGCGGGGGATTCGGCACAAGAAAGACGCAGGTGTCTGTCGAAAAAGGCGGCGCGCGTGGGCGGAAGCGGGCCTCGCTAATTAATTGCTTCCTTCTCCACGGCGCCGCGTCCGCCGCTTCTTTGGCCGAGAGGTGCTACTTAAACCAACACCGCGGGGAGCTGTGAGCTGTGAGCGGGCTCGTGTGCAGCCGACAGACTACCCCAATGCACGAGCCAGCAGGTGCTGCTTTGTCTGGGCGAGAACCTGACGACAGCTTAGGACAAGGACCTTCACGCTGTGCCAGATAAGCTGTGTGTATGGTACAGTCAACAGAAATTACGTGCCCCGCCCCGCATCCTCCTCTCCCCTCTTTTCAAAATCATTTCTCAACACGGCCTGCGACAACAAATAAGTTTAGTGTATCCATCTAGTTTCTTTGAGATAAACCTTGCGTTCACTTATCACAGTTTGGTCTTTTAAAGGGTCAAAAGATCTTTCCTACGTGATAATATGGTTACCAGAGGATATCCATTTCCATCTTGTACCTTGATTGTATGGTATAGAATCGTCAACACACGTGACGAGGCAGTTAACATATACGTGGACGCAAACGGGATATCCCACGTCACGAGACACAGCGCCTTCGGCACACGGGACTAGCTTTTTAACGTGATTTTGAGCTCTAGTGCTCTCCAGCGGCTGTCATCTGCTTCGTTTGGCTCACAACCGACCTGTCGGTACGAAAATGGACGCGCGTGGAAGTCCTACGTTAGCTCCATTGCAATGCACATTCCCTATCTTGACCATATGTTAGTCATGTTGTTCTGTCTGTGGTCTGCCGGCCGGTGTGGCCGAGTGGTTCTAGGCGCTTCAGTCTGGAACCGCGCGACCGCTACGGTCGCAGATTAAATATCCAAACTCGGGCATGGATGTGTGTAATGTCCTTAGGTAAAGTTCTAGGGGACTGATGACCTCAGATGTTAAGTCCCATAGTGCTCAGAGCCATTTTTTTAACCGTTTGTCTGTGGTCTACATAAATAAAAACTTCAATATCCGTGAAATGAAAGTTTCATGTCCACTCAGTAAGGATATCAGTTTATGAAAGTTCATCAAATCGAATAAACTCACTCCTGACAGATAGAGCACTTATATTTACATAACATCAAAATTACAGGAACTATTTATATTAATTTCCCACTGTCCTTTAGAAAACACGAAGGTGAAAACAGAATTGTATTCAGCAGGACGCGAGCTTCCTATCGATCTGCCCTTGGTTCTATTATATGGCACGTCAGCCAACTACACTCTACTGAAACACAATTTCTTGCGACCTCTTATTTCATGTAACAGTCTTCTAAAGGGTTTAATCTCCGAAATGTTACTTACATTTAATTATGACAAATCTTATAAAGAACTACAGGTTTTTTCGACTCTTAAATGGGCCGTTGCCTTTAAACGGGTTACTCTCATAACACGTGAGTTATAACGTGAAAACAACTAAATACGAAAATTCCTTAACCACCAGTATGACGTTTCCCCTCATTTTATTAAGTTCCAACGACGATTCATTTTCGACACATTGAATGTGCTGGTGCATAGAAGCGGTATATATTCAATGGGTAGAACATACAACATAAAACCCACCGAATATGGGCCTCGGTTAATCGTGCCAAATGCAGTATAATGTGTTGGCGTCAGCCGCCCGCTGTAGCCGAGCAGTTCTAGGCGCTTCAGTCCGGAACCGCGCTGTTGCTACGGTCACCGGTTCGAATCCTGCCTCGGGCATGATGTGTGTGTTGCTCTTAGGTTAGTTAGGTTTAAGTAGTTCTAAGTCTAGGGGACTTAGTCCCATAGTGCTTAGAGCCATTTGAACCACTTGTTGGCTTCAGCTTGCGACGGAGAAAGTGTTGTTGCTTCCTCTCGGTAGCACCTCACCTGACACACACCCGAAACATTGCAGAATTTATTCTGTGATGACTCCTATACGAGAAGTAGCAGGAAATGACGTGACAAAACTCGTAGAGCGCCACGTCAGCGTTAGCTAAATCGACCCGTGTGCCGGCTTAACACGTAGCGTAATAGCTTGCGAGACAGGAGGTGAAAGAGCCACGCATCCATCTAAGCGGCGGATTAACGACCACGGTCGCTGTACCGGGCACCCTGAGTTTATTTGTAGGCGGTTTCCAACACCCATTTTGGCGAATGCTTGGCGGGTTCCCACTTTCCGCCTCAGAATTGTGGTTATCGTTGTTGTACGTAGATCCTGAGGCCGGACCGGAGATTTTCTCCACTCGTGAATTGGAGTTTGATTTGTCCTTTCTCTCATTTCATCATCAGCAATGTACAAGTCGCCGAAGTGGCGTCGAAAAGAACGATTTGCACTAGAGAGCCGAACTACTCCAGATGGGTGTCCCCGCCAATAATGCCATACGATTATTTCATTTCATTTTATTTGTGCACAAATTACCAATAGGAAGGACTTTAACGGCAAATATCTAGTCAGAACAAAAATAACCTACATAGTAGAACTACAGAACAAGTCTCTCAGGAGAAGGATCTCAACAGCGGTAATTATTTCTAAAAGTTTTATTATTTAAGCAACCAGTTTCGATGCTGGACTAGCGTAAACTTCAGGCCCCTACACAGATCGTGTCGGAAGTTCCATGCGGCTTTTCGCGGATGATGCTGTAGTATACAGAGAAGTTGCAGCATTAGAAAATTGTAGCGAAATGCAGGAAGATCTGTAGCGGATAGGCACTTGGTGCAGGGAGTGGAAACTGACCCTTAACATAGACAAATGTAATGTATTGCGAATACACAGAAAGAAGGATCCTTTATTGTATGGTTATGTGATAGCGGAACAAACACTGGTAGCAGTTACTTCTGTAAAATATCTGGGAGTATGCGTGCGAAACGATTTCAAGTGGAATGATCATATAAAATTAATTGTTGGTAAGGCGGATACCAGGTTGAGATTCAGTGGGAGATTCCTTAAAAAATGTAGTCCATTAACAAAGGAGGTGGCTTACAAAACACTCGTTCGACCTATACTTGAGTATTGCTCATCAGTGTGGGATCCGTACCAGATTGGGTTGACGGAGGAGATAGAGAAGATCCAAAGAAGAGCGGCGCGTTTCGTCACAGGTTATTTGATAAGCGTGATAGCGTTGCGGAGATGTTTAGCAAACTCAAGTGGCAGACTCTGCAAGAGAGGCGCTCTGGATCGCGGTGTAGCTTGCTGTCCAGGTTTCGAGAGGGTGCGTTTCTGGATGAGGTATCGAACATATTGCTTCCCCCTACTTATACCTCCCAAGGAGATCACGAATGTAAAATTAGAGAGATTCGAGCGCGCACGGAGGCTTTCCGGCAGTCGTTCTTCCCGCGAACCATACGCGACTAGAACAGGAAAGGGAGGTAATGACAGTGGCACGTAAAGTGCCATCCGCCACACACCGTTGGGTGGCTTGCGAAGTATAAATGTAGATGTAGAAAAACGAATGGAGACATCGAAACATTAGCGCACATAGAACAGATATGATATACACTGTGACAAAAATCGCGGAATACCTCCTAACATCGTGTCGGACCTCCTTTTGCCCGGCATACCATGTGTAGAAGTATGAAACCGGAATTTCTCTATAGATGGTGCTAGCCGTCAGTGTAGTCCCTGTGAGACCGCGTCTGCAGAGCCAACTGCTTCCAGAAACGACTGACAAGGAAATTCAAGACAAGTTCCATACATCGGTTTCTGTTTAAAATCTGTAAACATGTCGAGTTTTGTGTCTACGAACTACGATTTGCGGACAGTATGCTCTTGGGAAAATACAGTGTTTCGAGTGGTTCAAAAAATTCAAAGTTGGTAATTTTGACGTGACAAATGACGAGCGCAGGAAACCTCCGAAAAGGTTATGGGAATGGTGCAGAAAGTTGGTAAATGGGTCCCGCATGAACTGAATGAAAGACAGCAAGCAGATCGAAAGGCCACTTGTGAAATGCTGCCCGCCAGATACAAAAGGAAGTCTTTTCTCTATTGAATAACGACAGGTAATGAAAAAAGGATATAATTTGAGAATTATAAGTGTCGTAAATCATGGGTGAATCCAGGCAAACCATCGACATCCACTGCACGACCAAATCGTTTTGAAAAGGAGACAATGCTCTGTGATTGGTGAGGTCAGAAGGGTGTCATCTATTAAGAGCTACTAAAAGCTGGTGATATCGGTTACACTGATCGCTACGAACAGCAAATGATCGATTTAAATCGAGCATCACGTGAAAAACGACCGGAATATGGAAAAAGGTCACACAAAGCCATATTGCTCCATGATAACTTCCAATCACTCACAGCAAAATCAAAAAATGGTTTAAATTGCTCTGAGCACTATGCGACTTAACTTCTGAGGTCATCAGTCGCCTAGAACTTAGAACTAATTAAACCTAACTAACCTAAGGACATCACACACATCCATGCCCGAGGCAGGATTCGAACCTGCCACCGTAGCGTTCGCTCGGCTCCAGACTGTAGCGCCTAGAACCGCACGGCCACTCCGGCCGGCCAGCAAAATCAGTCAGGGAAGCTATCGAGGGATTCAGTTGGGGAGTACTAGGGCATACGGCTTATTCTCCAAACTTGCTCCGTCCAATTATCATCTGTTTGGATCACTGGGACACGTTCTCGCCATACAACGCTTCCATTCCTATGTAAATGTACTAAAATGGCTCACTGACTGGTTCAAATGGCTCTTCAAAAGAAGAGGGCCGCCCGCGGTGGCCGTGCGGTTCTAGGCGCTGCAGTCCGGAACCGCGCTGCTGCTACGGTCGCAGTTTCGAATCCTGCCTCGGGCATGGATGTGTGTGGTGTCCTTAGGTTAGTTAGGTTTAGGTAGTTCTAAGTCTAGAGGACTGATGACCTGAGATTTTAAGACCCATAGTGCTTAGAGCCATTTGAACCATTTGAAAAGAAGAACTGTTTTTTGGCATGGCATTCATAGCCTGCCGGAGATGTGGGAAAAATGTGTAAATAGCAATGGATATTATTTTGAACAAAGTATTGTTTATCAGTTTCAAACAACAGACGTGCAATTATTGCAACCAAATTCCGGTTTCATACTTTTACACCTGGTAATGCAGCAGCTCGACGTGGCATAAACTTAACAATCGTTGGAAGTTCCCTGCAGGAATATTGAGCTATGCTGCCTCTATAGCCGTCCATAACTGCAAAAATGTTGCCGGTGCAGGATTTTGTTCACGAACTGACCTCTCGATTATGTCCCAAAAATGTTCGATGGGATTCACATCGTGCAATCTGCGTATCCAAATCATGTTTAGACTGTTCTTCAAACCAGTCGTAAACAATAAAAATTGTCGAAAGATAGATAAGATTGTCAAACATTATACAGAAACGCAGATAGAGGAGGTTTCAAACGTTTTGAAAGTAATCACAGGGAAATTTATTTAGAGATATAAAAAGTAATTTTAGTGCAGCTGACATATGTAATCCAAATAACACGAAAACCTTTGATGCCAATTTTGTCATTTCCTTAATTTGCGTAAAATTATGTATGCATATCTTTCAGCTGTAATAGAAAGAAAACAACTTTGCTGAATCATGTTTGGGGAAATAATTTTGGCGGCCGGCGTGGCCGAGCGGTTCTAGGCGCTAAGTCTGGAACCGCGCGACCGCTATGGTCGCAGGTTCGAATCCTGCCTCGGGCATGGATGTGTGTGATGTCCTTAGGTTAGTTAGGTTTAAGTAGTTCTAAGTTCTAGGGGACTGATGACCTAAGAAGTTAAGTCCCATAGTGCTCAGAGCCATTTGAAAAAATTTCCTTCTGGCAAGGAGGACCCTTTTAATTCATTAACAGTATCTGCGTAAGTTCGACCCATCTAAAAGCTGCAGAGGGAATATACATTGATAAGTCAAAACATTAGACTACTGCCCATTGCGACCCTTGGATGCCGCCTGATGTCGTTGTGGCCACGTGACGCGGTAACAAAAGCATGCAAGAGGAGGAGACACAGAGAAGGGGTCACACCGAAGACGTGGGCTGCAAACGGGGAAATCTGTTGAGATAAGAGACTTTGACACAGGGCATACTATTATTACACTGAGCTTGTGAACGAGTATCTCGAAAACGGCGAAGCCGGTCGAATGTTCACGTGCTACTGTCGTGAGCATCTGTGGAAAGAGGTAGAAGGACCGTGAAACTACCATTAGGCGCTAAATGGTTGTATATCCTCGACTCTTCACAGAACGTCGAGTTCGGAGGCTTGTCTGCTCTGTAAATTAGGGTAGATGGTGATCTGTGGTATCCCTGCCGAAAGAGCACAATGCTGATGCATGCACAAGAGTTTCGGACCATACCGTACATCGTACATTGTTGAACATTTACACGAACTACAGGACCTGTGCGTAGATATTTAATGCCACATACCTCATAACACCTGACAACAAACTATCGCGTCCCTGATGGGCAGAGTCAGTGATGTATTTCTTTCCAAAGACGGACAGACAAGTTGTTAAGCAGGTGGTCATAATGTTTTGGCTCATCAGTGTACATGTTGCATGACAAAAACCTGCAGTCGAAAAATGCAAGTCTTTTGCCGAAAGTGGGATTTTTCTTTTCATGATTGCAGCTGTCTGGCCGTAAAGAAAAACAAATGTACCTCTGGTGCACGCAAGGTACACCTATTACGTATGAGGTAATAACATCCAGTCTATTCATGTCTCTCAACATCGTGCCTGTTACAAGAACAAAGAGGACTATTCAAGACACGTGCAAATTCCAATGATGGGTTCACTCTTGCTTCTATTTAACCAGAAGCAGTACATTACTTCGAGTTCTAACATCTCAATAACAGTAGAGCAGTGTACATTCTACTGCACTCTTTTTATCAGGCACTAGCACTGAAGACGACATTTCCAGGAGCCAATTTGTTGGAGTTGAGTCATCTCGGTCTCCACTGCAGATAGTTACGTAAGAGTGTTCATAGGTTGTAGTGGATTAAAACTTTTTACAATTTTTATTTTATATTTTTAAATTATCCATTTATTTGTCACACACTTCATCCTGTTCAGTACAGTGTTTAATTGCCTAAACCTGAAGACCCTGATTCTTCATTGGTTATGAATGACTTTTATAAGCTCATTAGTTATTCGTCTAACGATCCATATTCATCCCTCTGAAGAAATGTTTTCCAAGTTCTAATGTAGCAAGCTATAACGAGATAACATTCGTTGCAGTAAGGTACGCAGCCGTTTGGTACGGTGGCAACAGGATGGCTATTTTTTCTTTCTTTTTTTTTTTTGTTTTTCGTTTTGCTTACAGCGTAGCTGACGCTGCCTGCCGTGAGAACTGCATAGAGTAACATTCAGTCGATCCGAAGATTCATAACCTCTACGAATCTAAATAATCCATATTAGTTATTATCCGATTAAGTTCAAATTTGGTACACCGTGATTTGTTATTAATGGAATGATGCTGTTAAAATTTCAGATTTTTATTTATTACAGTTCCGGAGATAGAGAAAATTACCTAAAAGTCCTAAAACCGATGCTTGTCTTTTAAAGCCAAGTGGTCTAGGGGTATCGTCTTTGATTCATAATCAAAACGTCTTCGGTCCCGGGCCTAAATTTTGATAAATAACCAGCATTGGCGGCCGAAGACTTCCGGCATAAGAAGTCAGCCTTATTCTGTTATTCTGCCAACGGCCTTGTCAAAGAGGGCGGAGGAGCGGATAGAGGTTCAGGGCACTCTCTTGTCCTAGGGATGGGAAATTGACCCTAAAGGCGGAAGAATCAGCAATGATCTACGACATGAGGATGCAGAAGGCAATGGAAACCACTGCATTAAAGACACGTAACGTGTATCCACAGGACATGTGGCCTGTAATTGAAGAAGTGTCATGATGATTTCTCCATTGGCAAAAGATTCCGGAATAGTCCCCCATTCGTATCTCCGGGAGGGGACTGCCAAGGGGGAGGTTACCATGAGAAGAAGATTGAATAATCAACGAAAAGATAACGTTCTACGAGTCGGGGCGTGGGATGTCAGAAGCTTGAACGTGGTAGGGAAACTAGAAAATCTGAAAAGGGAAATGCAAAGGCTCAATCTAGATATAGTAGGGGTCAGTGAAGTGAAGTGGAAGGAAGACAAGGATTTCTGGTCAGATGAGTATCGGGTAATATCAACAGCAGCATAAAATGGTATAACAGATGTAGGATTCGTTATGAATAGGAATGTAGGGCAGAGGGTGTGTTACTGTGAACAGTTCAGAGACCGGGTTGTTCTAATCAGAATAGACAGCAGACCAACACCGACAACGATAGTTCAGGTATACATGCCGACGTCGCAAGCTGAAGATGAACAGATAGAGAAAGTGTATGAGGATATTGAAAGGGTAATGCAGTATGTAAAGGGGGACGAAAATCTAATAGTCATGGGTGACTAGAATGCAGTTGTAGGGGAAGGAGTAGAAGAAAAGGTTACAGGAGAATATGGGCTTGGGACAAGGAATGAAAGGGGAGAAAGACTAATTGAGTTCTGTAACAAGTTTCAGCTAGTAATAGCGAATACCCTGTTCAAGAATCACAAGAGGAGGAGGTATACTTGGAAAAGGCCGGGAGATACGGGAAGATTTCAATTAGATTACACCATGGGCAGACAGAGATTCCGTAATCAGACACTGGATTGTAAGGCGTACCCAGGAGCAGATATAGACACAGATCACAATATAGTAGTGATGAAGAGTAGGATGAAGTTCAAGACATTACTCAGGAAGAATCAAAACGCAAAGAAGTGGGATACGGAAGTACTAAGGAACGACGAGATACGTTTGAAGTTCTCTAACGCTATAGATACAGCAATAAGGAAAAGCGCAGTAGGCAGTACAGTTGAAGAGGAATAGACATCTCTAAAAAGGGCCATCACAGAAGTTGGGAAGGAAAACATAGGTACAAAGAAGGTAGCTGCGAAGAAACCATGGGTAACAGAAGAAATACTTCAGTTGATTGATGAAAGGAGGAAGTACAAACATGTTCCGGGAAAATCAGGAATACAGAAATACAAGTCGCTGAGTAATGAAATAAATAGGAAGTGCAGGGAAGCTAAGACGAAATGGCTGCAGGAAAAATGTGAAGACATCGAAAAAGATATGATTGTCGGAAGGACAGACTCAGTATACAGAAAAGTCAAAACAACCTTTGGTGACATTAAAAGCAACGGTGGTAACATTAAGAGTGCCACGGGAATTCCACTGTTAAATGCAGAGGAGAGAGCAAATAGGTGGAAAGAATACACCGAAAGCCTCTATGAGGGTGAAGATTTGTCTGATGTGATAGAAGAAGAAACAGGAGTCGATTTAGAAGAGATAGGGGATCCAGTATTAGAAACGGAATTTAAAAGAGCTTTGGAGGACTTACGGTCAAATAAGGCAGAAGGGATAGATAACATTCCATCAGAATTTCTAAAATCATTGGGGGAAGTGGCAACAAAACGAATATTCACGTTGGTGTGTAGAATATATGAGTCTGGCGATATACCATCTGACTTTCGGAAAAGCATCATCCACACAATTCCGAAGACGGCAAGAGCTGACAAGTGCGAGAATTATCGCACAATCAGCTTAACAGCTCATGCATCGAAGCTGCTTACAAGAATAATATACAGAAGAATGGAAAAGAAAATTGAGAATGCGCTAGGTGACGATCAGTTTGGCTTTAGGAAAAGTAAAGGGACGAGAAAGGCAATTCTGACGTTACGGCTAATAATGGAAGCAAGGCTGAAGAAAAATCAAGACACTTTCACAGGATTTGTCGACCTGGAAAAAGCGTTTGACAATATAAAATGGTGCAAGCTGTTCGAGATTCTGAAAAAAGTAGGGGTAAGTTATAGGGAGAGACGGGTCATATACAATATGTACAACAACCAAGAGGGAATAATAAGAGTGGACGATCAAGAACGAAGTGCTCGTATTAAGAAGGGTGTAAGACAAGGCTGTAGCCTTTCGCCCCTACTCTTCAATCTGTACATCGAGGAAGCAATGATGGAAATAAAAGAAAGGTTCAGGAGTGGAATTAAAATACAAGGTGAAAGGATATCAACGATACGATTCGCTGATGACATTTGTATCCTGAGTGAAAGTGAAGAAGAATTAAATGATCTGCTGAACGGAATGAACAGTCTAATGAGTACACAGTATGGTTTGAGAGTAAATCGGAGAAAGACGAAGGTAATGAGAAGTAGTAGAAATGAGAACAGCGAGAAACTTAACATCGGGATTGATGGTCACGAAGTCAATGTAGTTAAGGAATTCTGCTACCTAGGCAGTAAAATAACCAATGACGGACGGAGCAAGAAGGACATCAAAAGCAGACTCGCTATGGCAAAAAAGGAATTTCTGGCCAAGAGAAGTCTACTAATATCAAATACCGGCCTTAATTTGAGGAAGAAATTTCTGAGGATGTACGTCTGGAGCACAGCATTGTATGGTAGTGAAACATGGACTGTGGGAAAACCGGAACAGAAGAGAATCGAAGCATTTGAGATGTGGTGCTATAGACGAATGTTGAAAATTAGGTGGACTGATAAGGTAAGGAATGAGGAGGCTCTACGCAGAATCGGAGAGGAAAGGAATATGTGGAAAACAGTGATAAGGAGAAGATACAGGGTGATAGGACATCTGCTAAGACATGAGGGAATGACTTCCATGGTACTAGAGGGAGCTGTAGAGGGCAAAAACTGTAGAGGAAGACAGAGATTGGAATACGTCAAGCAAATAATTGAGGACGTAGGTTGCAAGTGCTACTCTGAGATGAAGAGGTTAGTACAGGAAAGGAATTCGTGGCGGGCCGCATCAAACCAGTCAGTAGACTGATGAAAAAAAAAAAAAAAAAGGAACAAGAACAAATTGACTGTCATTCCCATTTGAAGCTATTCCAAAGTTATGAGTGCAAACAAATCAATTAATTAGAATTTTCTTTTTTAACACTTTGCATTATGTAATACAAAAATCGGTCAAAATTATTATTTAATTATATTTTGCTGTGCGAGTGCGTGAGAATGATTGAGAGAGTGTATGTGTGACATACATTAAAACTTAATATGTCAATTTTCACAAAACTTTGTACAAATACACCGTGGGAAAGTTATGGTGCAACTATGATTGAGATGACGTATGGCGGTGTGAGCTTGCTTTTGTATACAAGCAGCCAGAATGAAAGTCAGAGACGGAATAAGTTTATTGATCAATTTGGAGAATAATTCGTACTGCGCTTATTTTGATTAAACTGTTTACTAGAAATTCAAGTTTTATGACATTAATTACTATCACTTTATTGATTGGTTAACGCAAGTTTTGCCGCGAGAATGATCTGGAAAGAACATTCTGATTGGTCGTTTAAATCAACAGCCAATCAGAATTAACCTGTGGAGTGGGCAGTGAACAGAATCGTTCGAGAGAGTCGCTTCCTTACCGGTCTACGGATGACACCATGTTATATAGCTCTGTAAAAATACTCTGCAAAATGAAGAAATAGTGAGCTAATTGCGGTTCGAATACCTCGTGACTGAAACGACTGGAGTTACTAACATTTTAATGAAAGATTGGTGGTTCTAAACTATATAGTTTGAAAGCTATGAGCTTGTGAACTTTCTGGTCGTAGTAACAATTCCGTGTGGCATGTTTCGTGCTCTGTACGGAATACTTTGGCGAGCACTTCTTTCGAAGAAGACCACTGAAACGACCGAATGTTTAACTCGCGAATAGTTGTGGGTCTATGACTGTCAGAACGTGAAATTTAGTCGGGTCGGACTTGCAAAAATTCTGGCTGCTTTACCAGTTAATTTGAATGATAGAGCATTACCATAGTAAATACGGACTTGATAGCCATTTCTTGTGTTTCCATATGAATAAAAAGCAGATTAATCTAATTTTAAATGCTTTCTGGAAGTAGACTGCATCCTCCGAGTGCCCGATTTTTTGTGAATGAACTTTCAAGAACTGACTTTCAACTCAAGTTACGCGGCCTTTGTGTGGTAGGTATTAGGTAGTGGTTTCATCAACGCTGCTTTACAAGGCCTAGCACGTATATGATACTACAGAGTGAAGGGACGGCGGAACGCAGCATATTGAAGTAGGTGGACTTCCGATAAGTGAACGAGAGAAGGTAGACTGCCGACACCCGTCCCGCCGCAAAGTAACTTCTGTTCGAATGTAAGCTAGACGTGCGTGCACATGTTTTTAGCCACTCATATTGACATGAAATAATGTTTTTCATTGACAGCTCTTCTGCATACTACCACTAAAGTACCGTTTATTAAGTTTCTGAGTTGTAACACTGTGTACTTTGTACTGTTTCACCATGGTTTTCTTATTTCCATGTTGATGTAACTTCTCAGTAATATACTGGGAGCCCTAATCATAATTGTTTGTTGGATGGTTGCTTTAACCCTTTGTTGCCTGATGGTACTTAAAAGTACCAGTAAGTTTTGACTCTCATTATTTTCTCGTGGTGCAGTTTCGTGATCTGAGAGCCTGTCGGTACGTAACAGTAACTCTGCTCTAGTGTTTCGTAGATGTTATTATGCAATACATAGACCTCTCTGGCTATCAGAGCTTGAAATTGTTTTTCTCGCGCTGCTGTGAAAACAGAAGATTGTATGTGGTGTTGCCTGTATTTGTGCGCAATTTATTGAAACTTCCGTTGAGTTTTCCATTGTAAGTACTTACCTTCTTTGTTTTTTATAATAGTTTGAAGCATTACGTTACAAGTGAATGAGATAAAGTGGAAAACATAAAGCGGACTTATTAGTACCGCCAGGTTGTGCGAACACTTTATTGTAGGAACAGTGCGTTACCTCTCAGTAGTTGTTCTGTCCACTTTTTCGCACACATATGGACGAAAATCGTAAAACTGGTGGCTACTTTCGACCTTCGAGTGATGCAGAGATTGAAGCAATTTTATATGAGGACACTCCGTCTGATATTACAGAGGAGACTGACATCGAAGATGATGACGAAAATGTTAATAATTTTGACAAAGCTTTTTCGTGCAATTTGCAAGAGGCAGATTGTGAAACAAACTCCTCTTGTTCGGATAATGATGCCTCAGAGAGTTCTTTGCCGTTTACACCTTCACCTCAATGTGAATACCGGACACACAGAATGTGGAGAGACAAACACGTAGTAAGGTAAATTTATGCGAATTAAAAAAAAAATCAGAAATATCATATTTTTGTTAATTATTTTTCTAATGTAGAAATATTTAATATTTATGTGGAATAAAGTACAAGTTATAAAAATTGGAGCATTTTTCTGCGCATGTTGTGATTCTGTCCATGGACTCTGACGGCACTTCTGAGTACCAGGAGTGAAAAAAAGTTGTAAAAAAATAAAATAAAATTTTACAAAAAATCCTACCGTCATTTGAGGCGACAATAGCATAAATTCTGCAAAGAAAATGTTAAAAAGTAAATTATTTCTTGTCAGGAAACAAAGGGTTAAAGGAAGGGGAAGGGGCCAAACTGCTAGGCCATCGGTCTCTTGTTCCTATTACAATTCCACAAGAGAAAGATTAAAACAAACCACAATTACAGCATAAAACTGAAAAAAAAATACCCACAAGAACGACATAAGGGCAACAAACACTACAATGAACAAAATAGTATAAGAAAAACAGAGAGAGAGAGACACTAGAAACAGGTAGCAGGGGTTAAAACAAGAGAGCAGATGACCATGGCCGCCTGACCACAAGAATAAAATGGATAAGTCAACCACTCTGCAACACATTAGAACCTCCAGCCTAAAAGCAATAGGGTGGAGGACACAGAGGGACAATCGACAAGTGCTAAAACTTAGAAGGAAGGACAAAACCTCCCTTACGCATAAAACGTAAAACTAAAGCAGCCGATGAGGCGTTTTCTGATAAAATTAACGGTAACGAGTCCGGTAACCGACGATTTCGACGAGGGGCAGCCAAAGTAGGACAGCGCAACAAAATATGGGCCACTGTCAACCGGGCGCCCCACTGACACCGCGGTGGGTCTTCACGGGGCGGAGATAGACAGGGGACGCCCAAGCGTGACCAATGCGGAGCCGGCAGAGAACCACAAGAGTCCCTGCGAGAGGTCCGCATGGAGGACTTCCACACATTCGTAGTCTCCTTAATGGTGCGCAGTTTGTTGCGCATACCAAGGTTATGCCATTCCGTCTCCCAAAGCCGAAAAACTTTACGGCGTAATAATGGACACAGGTCAGTTATAGGGATGCCGATCTCCATAAGCCATTTCCGTATAGCCTGTTTGGCTTCTCATGCTATATCCTGACTACATATGGGCAGTTTCCTGTTGTGTGTGTACGAGAAAGGCTGTTGATGTACGGATAGCATTTTTATATATTGTTACTTATGAAACTGGCAGTTAATACGATTGTATGGTTCAGCATAATTGACATGTGACTAGCAGTAGTCAATTTTTCTTAAGTTACATGTTGTATTTCGTGTCTTTATGGCGTTTTGCACAGGAAGTTTCTAAAGTCGGTTCAGGTACCAAATGATGGTCAGCAACCGAAACCGGTAGCAAATTAGAAACTGTGTACGACCCCCCACGAGTACGCAGAAGTGCCGCAAGACTACGTGGTATGGACTCGACTAATGTCCAGTCCTGGAGGAAATTGACACCGTAAATCCTGCAGGGCCTTCCATAAATCGGCAAGAGTACGACGGGGTGGAGATCTCTTCTCAAAATCACGTTGCAAGGCATCCCAGCTATGCTCAATAATGTTCATGTCTGAGGTGGGCAGTGGAAGTGTTTAAACCTAGAAGAGTTTATCTGGAGCCACTCGGTAGCAATTCTGGACGTGTGGGTGTCGCATTGTTCTGCTTCAATTGCCGAAGTCCGTCGGAGTGCACAATTGACATGAATAGAGGCAGGTAATTCGACAGGGTTCTTACGTGCGTCCCACCTGTCAGAATCTTATCTAGACGTATCAGGGGTCCCATATCAATCCAACTGCACACGCCCCACACCATTACAGAGCCTCCACCAGCTTGACCAGTCCCCTGCTGACATGCAGGGTTCATGGATTAATGAGGTTGTCTCCATGCCCGTGCACGTCCATCCGCTAGATAAAATTTGAAACGAGACTCGTCCTACCAGGCAACATGTCTCCAGTCATCAACAGTCCAATGTGGGTGTTGAAGAGTCCAGGCAAGGTGTAAAGCTTTGTGTCGTGCAATGATCAAAGGTACACGAGAGGGCCTTCGGCTCCTAAAACCATATCTATGATGTTTCCTTGAATGGTTCGCACGCTGACACATGTTGATGGCCCAGTATCGAAATCTGCAGCAATTTGCGGAAGGGTTGCACGTCTGTCACGTTGAACGATTTTCAGTCGTAGTTGGCCCCGTTCTTGCAGGATCTTTTTCCGGTCGCAGCGATGTGGGAGATTTAATGTTTTATTCGATTCCTGATATTCACGATACGCTCGTGAAATGGTCGTATGGAAAAATCCTCGCTTGTTCGCTGCCTCCGAGATGCCGTGTCCCATCACTTGTGCCCCGACTATAGCACTACGTTCAAACATACTTAAATCGTTATAACCTGTCATTGGGGCAGGAGTAACCAATTTATCAATTACGCCAGACAGTTTTTGCCTTACATAGGTGTTGCCGACCGCAGCGCCGTATTCTGCCTATTTACATTGTATTTGAATACGCATGCCTGTACGTTTCTTTGGCGCTTCAGTGTACCTGCTGTTCACAGATGCCTGAAGTACACATTTAATTTTGGTTGGCTGAATACTAATTGTTGTCGGTACCGAGAATTATCTTGCAAGACGCTGGTCTCCCTCACTTAATCGTATTTCATGTAGTTAAGCAGTTAAAAACTTGCTAGACTTGGCGCTTCACAATGTGTCCGACTTCCCCGTTCTCGTTGCCTATTTTCATGCGCTACCAGTATGGTAGAACCTCTGCAAGCACAGTCGCACTCCTTACTCCCACTTCTAAAGTACTCATGTGATGCAGTGGTAGCCACTTTTACATTTCTTTAAACATTCGGTTTGGCTGCGCCTGAGCAAGTGTCAAAGAAGCATGTTTCTGTTCCACTTTCTAAGATGTTACTTTAACAACGCTTGTTTTCGGCCGCAGTTTGACTGTCTGCTGTTTCCCTCTATAGTGATAGTTCTTCCGGGACCCTGCCTTCAAGTAGCACGCTTCCTGTGGACACACTGTTCATGGAAAACAGACTCAGTTGTCTAGCATGTCCTGGAGATGTAATCTGCATTTCTGACCTTAGATAGTCGGTATCAGGGTGGTTTCCTTTTTAACTCATGTTCAATAAAACACAGCCTGGCCGAACATTATAGCTTCCTGATGTTTCCCATCGCACGGCGAGCGAGACACGATTCTGAGAATGGGACTGTGAGACTGACTCTCTGCAGTTTTGCAGTGCTACAGAACATCCCACATTTTTCTTCTTTCACAGTGCCTTTTCATTTAGCTATGCATGCAATTTAACATAAGAAATCGTAATCTAACTAGTTAAGTGTTGACAATCACAAATACTATTTCATATTTCATTTTTGCTAGTTTGGTTTGGTTCCTTCTTACGGGCTTTACTCAAGTTACGGGATATTTTGGAGAAAAACTGTCATGTAACTCATGAACATTCAGTCTATTGAATCTTGACTAGTACACTGTATTATACTACCTTAACCACTTAGAAAATGTTTGGGACTGTTTTTAACAGCAAGAGAAATATAGAAATCAACATTCCCTATGTTTGGTAGCTGTGTGAGATCCAGCGAGTGGCCTCGGCAGATTATGGCATATCTGAAGGAACTTTTGGACTTTCATCCTCTTGAGGGTAGATACGGTGTTATTCACTATTAGCATGATGTCTCCTGGTAGTACAGTTTTCTTGTCCAATGGGCGATGTAATCCATAAACAGCCCTTGTATAAAGCTATCTTTGAGTACCAGAATAAACAATAAGTATGATCCTTGACTCAGTAATACAATGTCACAACAGATTAAAAATAAACTGAAAAAACAACAACAAAATACATTTATAATTGACAGCATGCCAGCATATGAATAAGTAAAATGGACATATCTTGGTATGTCTGATGAATTAGCTAGGTTATTCAAAATCACAAATGTACAAATCAGCTTCACCACCACCAAAACCTAAGGAGGAAGCTTATACAGAACATAAAACCGTCAGGTACGGATCTTGACACAGTATTTACAAAATTACCGGTAACCAGGGCAACAAATATTTTGTAACCCCAACTGGCAGAAATTACAGAACTCGTTTTTAAGAGCATTTAGACTTCTGTAGACTGGAGAAATGTTAGACATCAGCGGTAGCAATACACGTTAAGGAAACAGACCACCTTTTAAGACTCGAAGAGAATCTTAAATTTTGTGCAAAATTCGAAAAGTAAAAAAAAATGGATATCATGGAAGAAATGGAAATATTCGTTCAAAATAAAATAAAGGAGATAATATGCTTAATAAGACAACTGAATTAAAAAACTTACTATTTTTCAGCAGGCTTAAACAAGTTGTAATGAAATAGATCTCAGATGTACCTGTGTGTAAAAAATAACTGCCAAATTGTCAGTATGGCGAATACGGTGTTAAGCGTATAGTGCTTACACTGAACAACTGACAAATTACGAATGTGTCAAACGATTACCGCTTCATATCAACTGATGAAAAACTACCTGTATCCCACGCAGTTTGTGGTGTCAGTCACTGCAAACAACGAGACACCGCTCTATACCAACAGAAGACGCCACTGGAGATCGATGTCTGACCATTCAATGTCCCTTCCCACCCGTCCATCGAAGTACAACTACATCTACGTCTGCCTGATTACTCCGCATTTAATAACAAAGTGCCTGGCAGGGGGTTCATCGAACAACCTTCTATCTATCCGGACAGCGCAGGGGAAAAATGAACACTTAAATCTTTCCGCGCGAGTTCTGATTTCTATTATTTTATTACAAATATCATTTCACCCAACAAAATAATTTCGCATTCGTAGCAGAAAGTTGGTGATTGAAATTTCATGAGAGGACCTGCCGCAATGAAAAACGTCTAAGTTTTAATGATTATCGCTTCAAATTGAGCATCTCTCACCTGTTTCACGATTGTTGTCCTGATTTGGAGTTCTCTGATGGACCCTGTCAGTCCTGTCTGATGCGGATCCCACACCACACAGCAATACTCAAGAAGAGGACGAACAACCATAGTGTAGGGAGACTCTTTAGTAGACCTGTTGTATTTTTTAACTGTTCTGCCACTACTTATATCACGTATACATACGTATATATTGGTTCGTGTTCCCCCAGCATTATCTACGTGATCCTTCCAATTTAAGTTATTCGCAATGCAGCCCGACTACAACGACTGATGGTCTGGTGAGACATTCCTTTTTGTAGCAGGACCCTCTTGGATGTCATCCTTGGCACTACAGCACACGTTTCGTCGACGATATTCTAAGCTCCGTTTTGTTATCTTCGTGGCAAGCTGACCTGGGCTTACACTTTAGCAAGATAATGCCCGATTGCACATAGCGAAAGTTTCTACGCTTGTCTTCGTGCTTGTCAAACAGTACCTTGGTCAGTAAGGTCAACGGATTTCTCCTCAATCGAGAATGTTTGAAACATTATAGATAGTGCCCACCAACCATCTCGGGTTTCTGAAGATCTAACACGCCAATTGGACAGAATTTGGCAGAATATTTTTCAGATGGACGTCTAATCTATGAATCAATGCCAAACCGAATAACAGCTTGCGTAGGGACTAGAGGTGGACCAACGTGTTCTTGTCTTGTTCAATTTGTGAAGCTCCTTCCGTTGTATGAATCATCCAATTTTTCTGAAACTGTAATCATTTGTTTGTCTGTACATGTACATCAGATCTACCGCTTTCTGTCCCATTCAGATAATTCACTCGTGGTGTTCCTTTTTTCCTTAAAGTGTAATTGTTTACCCGTTTCGAACATACTCCATCATCAGAACATATATTTTGGCAGATGTTATGATGATGCAGTTCACTTGAAATTCGTACATCAATAAATGTTTAACAAGTGGACTGTTTTTGTTTTTGCGTTCAAACAAAGCGATGAAAAAAAAAGATCTGCTCGATCTCTTTACGTCTCTCTGTCAACTTCGGTGCTGAACATCGAGTGCTACCCTCAGTAACATTTGTGTTGGGACGAGACACACTTACTACATCAGTTTCTTTGCGAGGAACGTTTGCCACCAACACGACTACGTACGTGGTGCGGCGCGCCCCCTCCCTTCCCCGCCCCCCGCGCTGGAATCTCCGGCGGGCGGCAGCCACCATTGTTCCCAGGAAAGCGGCGCGGACCGCACACAGAGCAGCCGGCCACACAATGTGCTCCTTTACCACGATTAGTCGTGCCTTCTTAGCACCCATCAATTCTCCATTGTCCGTTATTGTGTGCGAGCTAGTAGCCGCAGTTTTACGGAATTGTAGAGATTCCCAGCAACTGCTCCTGTAGCCTTTCATCACGGATTAATTGCAGTTGCCGTGCGGTATCATGCTCCATTCTGCCGTAGTCATGCTCTTCTGAAGTTTTTCTTCTCCACAACATGAGAAGTGCAGCACATTCTTCGGTTGAAACTCCGCTGAATCCTAAAAACGTTGAAAACCAAAATTGCCATACTCTCAGCCATGTACCACTGCACACTCTTAACAACAGATACAAACTTAGTACAGGTGAGGTCAGTGCTGTGTCAGCTATTGTGGGAGTCAGCAACGACACAAACAAAGAAGAGAAGTTCCGATGGCCGGTGGCAGGAATCCGAAGTGATCTATACATAACACTTTCAAATTAATAGGACACTACATTTCTAAAAAGAAAAGAAAAATAACTTACCGTTATGAGGTGGCTGGACGTGCTTCGTTTGCGTCCTATGTGCAGTTACTTTACCTACGACTACTAATCGCAAAAGTCTCCTATTACTTAGTACTGGTCGGCCGTTGAGGCCGAGCGGTTCTAGGTGTTACAGTCTGGAACCGCTACGGTCGCAGATTGGAATCCTGCCTCGAGAATGGATGTGTGGGATGTCAGGTTAGTTAGGTTTAAGTAGTTCTAAGTTCTAGGGGACTAATGACCTCAGTAGTTAAGTCCCATAGTGCTCAGAGCCATTTGAACTTAGTACTGATACTCTCGAAGTCTGTGATAGAAATGGGTCGCTGAGCGATGGGCGGCCGGTTAAGTCAGTGTTGACAGGGGGCTCTGAACTCTGTCTTCCCGGAGGTGTGGCGCTGCCCGTTCTCTCCGCTGGCGCGCAGGTCAGCGCCCTCTTGATGCCGTTTCGCGGCGCTGCGCTGGTCGGTATGTAGTCGATGCCTTGCGACTGCACACTCAGTAACTCAAACCGCTATCCGGTTGTTATAAGAGGCTTAGGATTTCTGTGTGTACCTTAGCCTTTGGCAATACACAGCGATCGTCTTTTGAAAGACTCCGAATGGATGTAAATAAGTCGTGTATCCAGCCATTCAGCCTTTGTGCATAAGCATTCAGAATGTCCAACGATTACGAAGCCTGTATCTTGAACCGTGTTGCTCCAAAAATAGGATCTTGAGTCTGAAGATGTTGTTGTTGTGGTCTTCAGTCCTGAGACTGGTTTGATGCAGCTCTCCATGCTACTCTATCCTGTGCAAGCTTCTTCATCTCCCAATACCTACTGCAGCCTACATCCCTCTGAATCTGCTTAGTGTATTCATCTCTTGGTCTCCCTCTACGATGTTTATCCTCCACGCCGCCCTCCAATACTAAACTGGTGATCCCTTGATGCCTCAGAACATGTTCTACCAACCGATCCCTTCTTCTACTCAAGTTGTGTCACAAGCTCCTCTTCCCCCAATTCTATTCAATACCTCCTCATTAGTTATGTGATCTACCCATCTAATATTCAGCATTATTCTGTAGCACCATATTTCGAGAGCTTCTATTCTGTTCTTGTCTAAACTATTTGTCGTCCACGTTTCACTTCCATACATGGCTACACTCCATACAAATACTTTCAGAAACGACTTCCTGACACTTAAATCTGCACTCGATGTTAACTAATTTTTCTTCTTCAGAAACGCTTTCCTTGCCATTGCCAGTCTACATTTTATATCCTCTCTACTTCGTCCATCATCAGTTACTTTGCTCCCCAAATAGCAAAACTCCTTTACTACTTTAAGTGTCTCATTTCCTAATCTAATTCCCTCAGCATCACCCGACTTGATTCGACTACATTCCACTATCCTCGTTTTGCTTTTGTTGATGTTCATCTTATATCCTCCTTTCAAGACACTATCCATTCCGTTCAACTGCTCTTCCAAGTCCGTTGCTGTCTCTGATAGAATTACAATGTCATCGGCGAACCTCAAAGTTTTTATTTCTTCTCCACGGATTTTAATACCTACTCCGAATTTTTCTTTTGTTTCCTTCACTGCTTGCTCAATATACAGATTGAATAACATCGGGGATAGTCTACAGCCCTGCCTCACTCCCTTCCCAACCACTGCTTCCCTTTCATGTCCCTCGACTCTTATAACTGCCATCTGCTTTCTGTAGAAATTGTAAATAGCCTTTCGCTCCCTGTATTTTACCCCTGCCACCTTCAGAATTTGAAAGAGAGTATTCCAATCAACATTGTCAAAAGCTTTCTCTAAGTATCCAAACGCTAGTAACGTAGGTTTGCCTTTCCTTAATCTTTCTTCTAAGATAAGTCGTAGGGTCAGTATTGCCTCACGTGTTCCAACATTTCTACGAAATCCAAACTGATCTTCCCCGAGGTCGGCTTTTATCAGTTTTTCCATTCGTCTGTAAAGAATTCGCGTTAGTATTTTGCAGCTGTGACTTATTAAACTGATAGTTCGGTAATTTTCACATCTGTCAACACCTGCTGTCTTTGGGATTGGAATTATTATATTCTTCTTGAAGTTTGAGGATATTTGCCTGTCTCATACATCTTGCTCACAAGATGGTAGAGTTTTGTCACGACTGGCTCTCCCTAGGCCGTCAGTAGTTGTAATGGAATATTGTCTACTCCGGGGGCCTTGTTTCGACTCAGCTCTTTCAGTGCTCTGTCAAACTCTTCACGCAGTATCATATCTCCCATTTCATCTTCATCTACATCCTCTTCCATTCCCATAATATTGTCCTCAAGTACATCGCCCTTGTATAGACCCTCTATATACTCCTTCCACCTTTCTGTTTCCCCTTCTTTGCTTAGAACTGAGTTTCCATCTGAGCTCTTGATATTCATGCAATTGGTTCTCCTTTCTCGAAAGGTCTCTTTAATTTTCCTGTAGCCAGTATCTATCTTACCCCTAGTGAGATAAGCCACTACATCCTTACATTTGTCCTGCTTAGCCATTTTGCACTTCCCGTCGATATAATTTTTGAGACGTTTGTATTCCTTTTTGCCTGCTTCAATTACTGCATTTTTATATTTTCTCCTTTCATCAATTAAATTCAATATTTCTTCTGTTACCCAAGGGTTTCTACTAGCCCTCGTCTTTTTACCTACTTGATCCTCTGCTGCCTTCACAATTTCATCCCTCAAAGTTGCCCATTCTTCTGTTACTGTAATTCTTTCCCCCATTCCTATCAGTTGTTCCCTTATGCTCTCCCTGAAACTCTGTACAACTTCTGGTTCTTTCAGTTTAGCCAGGTCCCATCTCCTTAAACTCCCACCTCTTTGCAGTTTCTTCAGTTTTAATCTACAGTTCATAACCAATAGATTGTGGTCAGAGGCCACATCTGCCCCTGGAAATGTCTTACAATTTCAAACCTTGTTCCTAAATCTCTGTCTTACCATTATATAATTTATCTGATACCTTATAGTATCTCCAGGGTTCTTCCAAGTATACAACCTTCGTTCATGATTCTTGAACCAAGTGTTAGCTATGATTAAGTTATGCTCTTCGCAAAATGCTACCAGGCGGCTTCCTCTTTCATTTCTTAGCCTCAATCCATATTCACCTACTACATTTCCTTCTCTTCCTTTTCGTACTATCGAATTCCAGTCACCCATGACTATTAAATTTTCGGCTCCCTTCACTATCTGAATAATTTCTTTTATCGTATCACACATTTCATCAATTTCTTCGTCATCTGCAGAGCTAGTTGGCATATAAACTTGTACTACTGCAGTAGGCGTGGGCTTCGCGTCTATCTTGGCCACAATAATGCGTTCACTATGTTGTTTGTAGCAGCTTACCCGTACTACCATTTGTTTATTCATTATTAAACCTACTCCTGCATTACCCCTATTTGATTTTGTATTTATAACCCTGTATTCACCTGACGAAAAGTCTTGTTCCTCCTGCCACCGAACTTCACTAATTCCCACCATATCTAACTTTAACCTATCCATTTTCCTTTTTAAATTTTCTAACCTACCTGCCCGATTAAGGGATCTGACATTCCACGCTCCGATCCGTAGAACGCAAGGTTCTTTCTCCTGATAACAACGTCCTCCTGAGTAGTCCCCGCCCGGAGATCCGAATGGGGGACTATTTTACCTCCGGAGTATTTTACCCAAGAGGACGCCATCATCATTTAATCATACAGTAAAGCTGCATGCCCTCGGGAAAAATTACGGCTGTAGTTTCCCCTTGCTTTCAGCCGCACGCAGTACCAGAACAGCAAGGCTATTTTGGATAGTGTTTCAAGGCCAGATCAGTCAATCATCGAGACTGTTGCACCTGCAACTATTGAGAAGCCTGCTGCCCCTCTTCAGAAACCACACGTTTGTCCGGCCTCTCAACAAATACCCCTACCTTGCGGTTGCACCTACGCTACGGCCAAACATTTATTCGAGCAGTATTCGAGGCGCCAACCCACATCTGCATCTACATACAAACTTCGCAAGCCATCATAGGGTGCATAGTGGAGGCTACTGTTCCCTTTTCTGTTCCATTCGCAAATGGTGCCTGGGGAAAAGAAACTGTATGATATTGGTACAATCCCTAATTTCCCATATCTTTTGTCTGTGACTCTTCCGCGATGTATATGTTTATGGTCGTAAGACCGCTCTGCAGTTTGTCGCAAATGCCGCTTCTCCAAACTTCCTCAATGACGAAATTAATGAAAACCGCTTCATCTCATGGTGATAACTTTATTGCGTTCAATGTCTGTTTTGGTCTTTACATTAGACCATTTTCAAATTATATTGATAAACTGTGTTGGAGAGGAGCAACGTTAAATGATTAAAATGTTGAAGGCAGGTGGATTTAAAAAATTATGTGCCTAATATCGAAGAAACATGAGGTGAGGGTATTATAGAAATTGTGTCATTGAGTAGACGAAAAGTATTGGCATCCTTTAGTTGTAAGAGACTTTTGCCCGTATGTAATCGTATATTTGAACTGGTGTTTCTTCGTTGCTTACCTACTACAAGAGAGAAACGCGGTGCAGAGTATCAAAGACAAAATCGTAAAGCTTCATACAATGAAGAAGGATAGTTTATGGACTCAAATGAAGCGCCGGCTGGAGTGGCCGAGCGGTTCTAGGCGCTACAGTCTGGAGTTGCGCGGCCGCTACGGTCGCAGGTTCGAATCCTGCCTCTGGCATGGATGTGTGTGATGTCCTTAGGTTAGTTAGGTTTAAGTAGTTCTAAGTTCTAGGGGACTGACGAACTCAGCAGTTAAGTCCCATAGTGCTCAGAGCCACTATGGGACTTAACATCTGAGGTCATCAGTGCCCTAGACTTAGAACTACTTAAACCTAACTGATCTAAGGACATCACACACATCAATACCCGAGGCAGGATTCAAACTTGCGACCGTAGGAGCAGCGCGGTTCCTGACTGAAGCGCCTAGAGCCGCTCGGCCACAGCGGCCGGCAATGCCCACTTAGGAACATCAATTTTGTGGCCATCTGCCGTGGTTGAGTAGTGTTAGTTGACCAAAATATTGTTGTACCTGGGGGGAGAGCGTTCCGATCGGCTTATCGTGAATTTTACCGTGATATTTCACGAGGACACCCTGAATCACTTGACCGAAAATTCACAGCTGTCTTAAAATTATTGACACTGCGCTGTGATTTCCTTTGTCACGACTGTACTTGTTTACTGCAACTTCACTGCGTGTTTCCGATAAGGGCCACGGCTTGCCAAATGCAGTAATATTGCGGTCGGGTAACAGCTATATCTAGCTGTTTTCCAAACAGCCCATGATGCGTTCAAACGACGCTATTGTCCTCTAGAGTTCCAGTGGTTCAAATTTTTCACGCTACAGCACTTAATTTTACGCTTGACTTGGATACCTCGTCAACTGAAATTATTTTACGCTCTTTTTAAATCAAAAATATTTTTAGCCTCTTATTGAAAAAACATACAATTTTGAATGTTCCAATACATCTGGACACAAATCATCTTAAAATTAAAACAAGTGAATACTTTTAATGTACTGAATTGCACACTTTTCGTAATCTTGGCATGCACCATTTTTCTCGCAAAGCCATAGGGCACATAACTTTTTAGATATACCTGACTTGTACTTTCTCATTAATTTGACATTACCCCTCTACATCACAATTTTTCAGAACTCCTGCAAAATGGTCTAATGTACATACCGAAACCGACAGTGGAACGAGAAAATTGTCAACAATAACAGCAATAGTTTTTGTTAGTTAAACAAACAGGTGTGGAATCAGACCTCAAAACAAGGAGAGACTAATAATTTCTCAGTATCGTTACGTGAAACGAACGTCCTCTTTCCTGCAGAGGATTCCCATTTTAGTTTTTGAAGCGTCTTCTCAATATTCGCATACTGAACGAAGCTACCGATAACAAATATTCCAGCATGCCTTTGAACTGCTACGAGGTATTCCTTTAACCCAACCTGGTGGGGATCCCAAACACTTGGGTAGCTCTCAAGTAGGGGTCGCACAACCCTTGTGCTGGCTGCCTCCTATATTGATGTGTTACACCTTCATAGAAGTCTCCCAATAAATCGAAGTTCCATACAGCCGACCTTACGTGCTCATTCAAAGTGATGTCGCTTTGTAACGTTACAGTGTTAGCCACGTGCAGATCGACGTGATGTCACAGACGCGCGGGATTAGCTGAGCGGTCTTGGGCGCTGCACTCATGGACTGTGCGGCTGGTCCCGGCGGAGGTTCGAGTCCTCCCTCGGGCATGGGTGTGTGTGTTTGTCCTTTGGATAATTTAGGTTAAGTAGTTTGTAAGCTTAGGGACTGATGACTTTAGGAGTTAAGTCCCATAAGATTTCACACACATTCGAACATTTTTTCGTGCTGTCACAGTCCTCATCAGTATCACTATCCTATCACGCCAACAGCAGAGCAATCGGTTGGCTATAATGCCTGTTCTGGCAGTGATGCCTTAAGGTACAGCCTATTTAACGAACGTGAGTATGGCACGGTAAAACTGCTCTATAAACCATGTTCAGACACTGTAAATCTCTGCACATCTGCCGTAAAAACCAAGTGGCTGAAATAACGAGAGGCTGAGGTTAGAAAAATATCACGTCCCCATGTTTTAGTGAGGAAGACGAATATTATTACTTTAACGAAACGTTTTCACTTATCGCTTTATATACAGTGCATACTCCATAAAGAGTAGAAGAATTTTATCGCTCTTCATCTCTGTGGTGTTCAGAAAGAGACAATTCGACAAAAATGTAGACACCAGAAAAACACAACGCATTACCATGTCTAATGTTGTTGTTCTGGTCTTCAGTCCAGAGACTGGTTTCATGCAGCTCTCCATGCTACTCTATCCTGTGCAAGCTTCTTCATTTCCCAGTACCTATTGCAACCTACATCCTTCTCAATCTGTTTAGTGTATTCATCTCTTGGTCTCCCTCTACGATGTTTACCCTCCACGCTGCCTTCCAAAACTAAATTGGTGATCATTAATGCCTCAGAATATGTCATACCAACCGATCCCTTCTTCTACTCAAGTTGTGCCACAAATTTCTCTTCTCCCCAATTTTATTCAATAACTCCTCATTAGTTATGTGATCTACCCATCTAATATTCACCATTCTTCTGTAGCACCACATTTCGAAAGATTCTATTCTGTTCTTGTCCAAACTATTTATCTTCCACAATTCACTGCCATACATGGCTACGCTCCACACACATACTTTCAGAAACAACTTCTTGACACTTAAATCTATACTCGATGTTAACAAATTTCTCTTCTTCAGAAACGCTTCCCTTGCCATTGCCAATCTACATTTTATATCCTCTCTACTTCGACCATCATCAGTTATTTTGCTCCCCAAGTAGCAAAACTCATTTACTCAATTACCGCAGCATCAACCGATTTAATTCTACTACATTCCATTACCCTCGTTTTGCTTTTTGTTGATGTTCATCTTATAGCCTCCTTTCAAGACGCTGTCCATTCCGTTCAGCTGCTCTTCCAAGTCCTTTGCTGTCTCTGACAGAATTACAATGTCATCGGCGAACCTCAATGTTTTTATTTCTTCTCCATGGATTTTAATTCCTACTCCGAATTTTTCCTTTGTTTCCTTTACTGCTTGCTCAGTATACAGATTGAACAACATCGGGGATAGGCTACAACCCTGTCTCACTCCCTTCCCAACCACTGCTTCCCTTTCATGCCCCTCGACTCTTATAACTGCCATCTGGTTTCTGTACAAACTGTAAGTAGCCTTTCGCTTCCTTTATATTTGCCCGGGTTCCCGGGTTCGATTCCCGGTGGGGTCAGGAATTTTCTCTCCATCGTGATGACTGAGTGTTGTGTGATGTCCTTAGCTTGGTTACGTTTAAGTAGTTCTAAGTTCTAGGGGACTGATGACCATATATGTTAAGTCCCATAGTGCTCAGAGCCATTTGAACCATTTGAACCTTTATTTTACCCCTGTCACCTTCAGAATTTGAAAGAGAGTATTCCAATCAACATTGTCAAAAGCTTTCTCTAAGTCTACAAATGCTAGAAATGTAGGTTTGCCTCTCCTTAATCTATTCTCTAAGGTAAGTTGTAGGGTCAGTGTTGCCTCGCGTGTTCCATCATTTCTACGGAATCCAAACTGATTTACCCCGAGGTCGGCTTCTACCAGTTTTTCCATTTGTCTGTAAAGAATTCACTTTAGTATTTTGCAGCCGTGATTTATTTAACTGATAGTTCCGTGTTTTTCACATCTGCCAACACCTGCTTTCTTTGGGATTGGAATTATTATATTCTTCTTGGAGTTTGAGGGTATTTCGCCTGTTTCATACATCTTGCTCGCCAGATGGTAGAGTTTTATCAGGACTGGCTCTCCCAATGCCGTCAGTAGTTCCAATGGAATGTTGTCTA
The DNA here is from genome assembly GCF_023864275.1 of Schistocerca cancellata. Lineage (NCBI taxonomy): Eukaryota > Metazoa > Arthropoda > Insecta > Orthoptera > Acrididae > Schistocerca > Schistocerca cancellata. The sequence continues at coordinate 537,259,496 of NC_064628.1, read as the reverse complement.
CTCTGGGGGCCTTGTTTCGACTCAGGTCATTCAGTGCTCTGTCAAACTCTTCACGCAGAATCGTATCTCCCATTTCATCTTCACCTACATCCTCTTCCATTTCCATAATATTGTCCTCAAGTACATCGCCCTTGTATAGACCTTCTATATACTCCTTCCACCTTTCTGCTTTCCCTTCATTGCTTAGAACTGGGTTTCCATCTGAGATCTTTATGTTCATGCAAGTGGTTCTCTTTTCTTCAAAGGTCTCTTTAATTTTCCTGTAGGCAGTATTTATCTTATCCCTAGTGGGAGAAGCCTCTACATGCTTACATTTGTCCTCTAGCCATGCCTGCTTAGCCATTTTGCACTTCCTGTCGATCTCATTTTTGAGACGTTTGTATTCCTTTTTGCCTGCTTCATTTATTGCATTTTTATATTTTTTCCTTTCATCAACTAAATTCAATATCTCTTCTGTTACCCAAGGATTTCTATTAGCTCCCGTCTTTTTACCTACTTGATCCTACGCTGCTTTCACAATTTCATCTCTTAAAGCTACCCATTCTTCTTCTACCGTATTTCTTTCCCCCATTCTTGTCAATCGTTCCCCAATGCTCTGTCCTGAAACTCTCTACAGCCTCTGGTTCTTTCAGTTTATCCAGGTCCCATCTCTTTCAATTCCCACCTTTTTGCAGTTTCTTCAGTTTTAATCTACAGTTCATAACCAATAGATTATGATCAGCGTCCACATCTGCCCCTGGAAATGCTTTACAATTTATAACCCGGTTCCTAAATCTCTGTCTGATCGTTATATAATCTATCTGACACCTTCCAGTATCAGTATCTCCAGTCTTCTTCCATGTATAAAATCTTCTTTTATGATTCTTGAACCAAGTGTTAGCTATGATAAAGTTATGCTCTGAACAAATTCTACCAGGCGGTTTCCTCTTTCATTCCTTAATCCCATTCCATATTCACCTACTACATTTCCTTCTCTTCCTTTTCGTACTATCGAATTCCAGTCACCCATGACTATTAAATTTTCGGCTCCCTTCACTATCTGAATAATTTCTTTCATCTCATCATACATTTCATCAATCTCTTCATCATCTGCAGAGCTAGTTGGCATATAAACTTGTGCTACTGTGGTAGGCATGGGCTTCGTATCTATCTTGGCCACAATAATGCGTTCACTATGCTGTTAGTAGTAGCTTACCCGCAGTCCTACTTTTTTATTCATTATTAAACCTACTCCTGAATTACCCTTATTTGAATTTGTATTTATAACCCTGTATTCATCAGACCAGAAGTCTTGTTCCTCTTGCCACCGAACTTCACTAATTCCCACTATCTTTAACGTTAACGTATCTGTTTCCCTTTTTAAATTTTCTAACCTACCTGCCCGATTAAGGGATCTGACATTCCACGCGCCGATACGTACAACGCCAGTTTTGTTTCTCCTGATAACAACTTCCTGCTGAGTAGTCCCCGCCCGGATTTCCGAATCGGAGACTATTTTACCTCCGGAATATTTTACCCAAGAGGACGCCATCATCATTAACCATACAGTAAAGCTACATGCAGTTGGGAAAAATTACCGCTGTAGTTTCCCCTTGCTTTCAGCAGTTCGCAGTATCAGCACGGCAAGGCCATTTTGTTTGATGGCTCAAGGCCAGATTAGTCAATCATCCAGATCGTTGCCGCTGCAGCTACTGAAGAGGCTGCTGCCCCTCTTCAGAAACCGCAGTTTGTCTGGCCTGTCAAAAGATACCCCTCCGTTGCGGTTGCACCTACGCTACGGCCAAACATTTATACATTCTGATTGAAGTTATGTGGCTTTGTTAGCACTCCTTAGCGAAGGTTTTCGCAGCCCATGCATGTGAGTGTGTACCTCGTCACTAAAGAACAGCAGCGTATCGTGAGGCAAGTTTTCAAGCATCTCTTCACAAAGCATTTTGCCAAGCAACAGAATTGCGTGCACTCAGTTCTTGCAGCGCAGCCAAATTGTACTTGTGGAAATGGAGGTCATCATAAGAAATACCCTCAGTAAATGTTCACGAAGTAGAAGGACAGCTGCATGTTTGCGTGCTGAGCGCCGAGAGATTACAAGAAAATGTCTGTTTTATTGCTTCGATGCTTTTTTGCGATCTCAAGGGCTGTGGCAATCCAGTTCTTCATGTTTTCACGCGTATCGTTGTCCTGAATGTGTACATCAACAAAATAATTGATTGCCAGACATTAACAGGACGCCGGGCGACAATGCTGTGTGCAATGCGGTGACAAACCGACTGGACGTTTGAAAAGTAGGCCTCCACTATAAACGCGCGGTGCAACTTCGGCTAATGCACTGTCGCAAATGGGGCAAGTGATGAACAAACATCCAGACGCATCGCTTCGAATCAGACCATCCCCAATGTTCGCCCCACCTCGCCTCCCTTCATGGTGCCCTATTCGAATCAGCACCCTGTACTGTGTTGGATTTGTGACTCTTACAACTGGACAGCGACTACGCTTCATCACCGATTTCTTCCGTATTTGTTGTATATGAAGGGTTTAACCTGAAACCAGATGGCCAGGTATTTATAAGAGAATATCATTTTAGGCGCGAGTCCGGCGAGGCGTGTGGTATTTATGACAGCGTACTTTCCACGCTTTGTATGGCACAGCGGAGGGTGCAGAATGGAAATCCGACGGTCCTGGGATCGCGTCTCTGTGCGGAAATCATTTCTTTTTTGTTTATTTTAAATTTTTACGTTACTTACATTGCAAATGCTCAATATATTGTATTTATTAATATTTTTATAAAACGCATGAAAAGGAAAAATCAACAAAAATTTGGGATTTCAAATAAACTTCCAGGTAGAGCGTGTAAAACGTAGAAAGGAACTTCGCAACATTAGATAATTTTATTATTTAAGACTTGATGATTTAAACATGCTGAGTGCCATTTTCCTAGAAACAGGGGACGCAGCAGTTTTCTTGGCATCTTGTCCATGATATACACTCCTGGAAATTGAATTAAGAACACCATGAATTCATTGTCCCAGGAAGGGGAAACTTTATTGACACATTCCTGGGGTCAGATACATCACATGATCACACTGACAGAACCACAGGCACATAGACACAGGCAACAGAGCATGCACAATGTCGGCACTAGTACAGTGTATATCCACCTTTCGCAGCAATGCAGGCTGCTATTCTCCCATGGAGACGATCGTAGAGATGCTGGATGTAGTCCTGTGGAACGGCTTGCCATGCCATTTCCACCTGGCGCCTCAGTTGGACCAGCGTTCGTGCTGGACGTGCAGACCGCGTGAGACGACGCTTCATCCAGTCCCAAACATGCTCCATGGGGGACAGATCCGGAGATCTTGCTGGCCAGGGTAGTTGACTTACACCTTCTAGAGCACGTTGGGTGGCACGGGATACATGCGGACGTGCATTGTCCTGTCGGAACAGCAAGTTCCCTTGCTGGTCTAGGAATGGTAGAACGATGGGTTCGATGACGGTTTGGATGTACAGTGCACTATTCAGTGTCCCCTCGACGATCACCAGTGGTGTAAGGCCAGTGTAGGAGGTCGCTCCCCACACCATGATGCCGGGTGTTGGCCCTGTGTGCCTCGGTCGTATGCAGTCCTGATTGTGGCGCTCAGCTGCACGGCGCCAAACACGCATACGACCATCATTGGCACCAAGGCAGAAGCGACTATCATCGCTGAAGACGACACGTCTCCATTCGTCCCTCCATTCACGCCTGTCGCGACACCACTGGAGGCGGGCTGCACGATGTTGGGGCGTGAGCGGAAGACGGCCTAACGGTGTGCGGGACCGTAGCCCAGCTTCATGGAGACGGTTGCGAATGGTCCTCGCCGATACCCTAGGAGCAACAGTGTCCCTAATTTGCTGGGAAGTGGCGGTGCGGTCCCCTACGGCACTGCGTAGGATCCTACGGTCTTGGCGTGCATCCGTGCGTCGCTGCGGTCCGGTCCCAGGTCGACGGGCACATGCGCCTTCCGCCGACCACTGGCGACAACATCGATGTACTGTGGAGACCTCACGCCCCACGTGTTGAGCAATTCGGCGGAACGTCCACCCGGCCTCCCGCATGCCCACTATACGCCCTCGCTCAAAGTCCGTCAACTGCACATACGGTTCACGTCCACGCTGTCGCGGCATGCTACCAGTGTTAAAGACTGCGATGGAGCTCCGTATGTCACGGAAAACTGGCCGACACTGACGGCGGCGGTGCACAAATGCTGCGCAGCTAGCGCCATTCGACGGCCAACACCGCGGTTCCTGGTGTGTCTGCTGTGCCGTGCGTGTGATCATTGCTTGTACAGCCCTCTCGCAGTGTCCGGAGCAAGTATGGTGGGTCTGACACACCGGTGTGAATGTGTTCTTTTTTCCATTTCCGGGAGTGTAAAAACTTTATTTTTACAATTCTTTAAGTTTATTTATCAAAACAAGCTTGGATTTATGAAAGGTCCTTCTCATCGCACAGTGGTGGAGCGAACCATACGTGTCGCATCATTTCAGCAAATATCGGCAATGAAATGAATTCTGATGCAGTCTTCTAGCGGCGTGATTTCTTTTCCTCTGTCGATGAGATAATAGCAGTTTTGAAGCTTTTTAATCAAATTATTTACCTGATGATAACAGGCATCGCAGGGTTGCACTAGCGAGAGCGTTTGGGGAGGGATCATTTTAAACTGTGTGGCAGCAATTCTTCATCGTGAAAAATCTGATAGTATGACTATGAATTTGTTCGTCCTCCCCACGAGACAGTTAACAGAAGAGATCTGTCCTCCTGCACCTAAGACTCCATCATATCAGCGAAAAAAAATCTTAGTATAAGGTTGCTGTAAGTATCCCTGAATTTGATGGACTGACGACATTCCCATATTTTTCCACGTACTCGTACACCAAACTTCCCTTCACCTTTCTTTTTCAGCCTTTTATGAAAATATCAACAAATGCAGTATACTGAAAAGTATTTCGGTTTATTAGCAGTGTGACATAAAAACTGAAAATAAAAAAAAGTATTTTTGCGAGGTACACGACACCGAGGTCTTTGGATTACCATTCTCTTCTCAGCGCACTGTGTCAACTGCTGCCTGGACAGTATGCTAACACAAAAGGCTCGTGGCTCGCTCGATCCGCACAAAGAATGATATATGATATATATGTACTGGCAGAAAAATAACGTTACAAAGTGGGATGGGGCAGCTACAACGCATGCTGCTAGCATGATTCAGCGATCGTGAGAAATTTCTCCGACAGAAACTACTCGCTTCCTGGTTGGTTGCTGTAGTGAAAACTAAAGGCTAGAGGAGATTATTCTCTTGTCTGTGTGTCAATTTATTAACAGTAACAAAATTAATCTTAAGATACAGTCCTAAATGGCAAGGGAGACTATCTCAGTGCGCCAAACGGCGCTCTAACGAATGACAGTCCAGCGAAGTAATTTACGTCAAAATTCATCCTTAATTCTAATAGCATGACTTTAGGAAGTGTGAAGTTAAGCTCGGAGGTCTGCAAATAAAGGAAATTATGAATTCAGTAATGTTTAATTTGTCTTGTAATATATTAATAGTACGTATTCTTCAGTTACAAAGTGATAGCCGCGTGGGATTGGCCGAGCGGTCTAGGGCGCTACAGTCATGGACTGTGCGGCTGGTCCTGGCGGAGGTTCGAGTCCTCCCTTGGGCATGGGTGTGTGTGTTTGTCCTTAGGATGATTTAGTTTAAGTAGTGTATAAGCTTAGGGACTGATGATCTTAGCAGTTAAGTCCCATAAGATTTCACACACATTTGAACCATTTTTGTACAAAGTGATAAAAGGACTAAGTTTTGTCTAAAGAGAATGATGAATGATTTTTGTTTCATTATTTGCTGAAATGCAGGTGTCTGCCCATACAGCCATCTAGACGCGCACTTCATAACTAGATTATCTGCAGAATTACATTTCTGGTAGTAGTACTATCAATGTAAATGCTATTTCGACTTAAAATACTTGAGGCTGCTAGTTGACGACGCTAATTTTATATAAAAAATGGCGCGGACACGCATGCCCAAGGGCAGTCGCTACATAAGCGATCTGTGTCGAGTTTCAGACCCTATTTGAAAACTGCCGCTGCTGTGGCCGAGCGGTTCCAGGCGCTACAGTCTGGAACCGCGCGACCGCTGCGGTCGCAGGTTCGAATCCTGCCTCGGGCATGGATGTGTGTGATGTCCTTAGGTTAGTTAGGTTTAAGTAGTTCTAAGTTCTAGGGAACTGATGACCTCAGAAGTTAAGTCCCATAGTGCTCAGAGCCATTTGAACCATTTTTTTTTGAAAACTACTCCATCTGTAGTTCGCAGGCGTGTGGGTGATGGTGAAACCACATGGGCGCTCTCTGTTGGAATGTGGGCTTACGGAATTAAACTCCAGTTTTCAGTTGCCAAATTAATAAAATTAATGTCTCTCGGCTTGTCACTAGTCATAAAATGTTTCCTTTATGTAGATATTAAGAAAATCACCGGGTCCCGCGTCCCACCCAATCGAAAGACGCCATCACGACTAGCAAAATCCTCCGCCAAACGTATTTTCACTTATTCCTAGATAACTGAATCCCAGAAGGATAACGTCGAGGCCAAAATGTCAGTGGCAGAATAATCCATATAATGCTCGGCTACTGAGCTGCTGAGGGCGTGTGAGGCAATAATGTTCAACACACGTTTCACGCACTCTGAACATGGACAAGGAGTTCTGTGGAAGAGTCTTCCTAATTTCGACCAAATATTGTTGGTATATGGGAGGAAAGCTCTGGACTTGAACTACTCCTTCTCCTTTACTTTTCTTTTAAAAAAAATTACACGTCTATTTCCGTAGGTCCAAAATGAGGAGCAAATTTCCATGGTCATGTAACGTGGCATCACATGCAATTACAAGAGAAAAATTATGAGTGATAAAATAAAATGTTTATGAATTCTAAAAAGATGTCAAGCTATAAGTTTATGTAAATGTAGTCAACAACATAACACAGGAATCAGCTCAATTTTTTCAGTAATTCCTCGACAAAATAGGAGTGACCCATGAGGAAACTCTTTAGTTTAGAGCTGATAGCGCGTGGATTACTGCTAAGATATTTGAATTCTTGTGGTAGCTTGTTGAAAATGAATGCAGCAGAATAGTGCACCCCTTTCTGCACAAGAGTCAAGGAGGTGCGATGCAAATAGAGATTGGATTTCTGCTTAGTATTAACTGAGTGGAAACTGCTAATTCTTGGGAATAAGTTGATATTGTTAACAAGAAACTACAGTAAAGAAAGTATATATTGAGAGAACGATTTCAGAATACCCAGAGTAATGAAAAGGGGTCGACAAGAGGTTCCTGAGCCAGAAATATCCTTTGAGAATGAGCAGAGTTACCCCAAAACATAATACCATACATCACAACATAATGAAAATTAGCAAAGTAGCCTACTTTTCGTCTCGAACGATCGCTTATTTTAGATACTGTTCTGATATTAAAAATATCTGTCCCCAGTAGCTGAATGGTCAGCGTGACAGAATGTGAGTCCTAAGGGCCCGGGCTCGGTTCCCGGCTGGGTGGGAGATTTTCTCCGCTCAGGGACTGGGTGTTGTGTTGTCCTAATCATCATCATTTCATCCCCATCGACGCGCAAGTCGTCGAAGTGGCGTCAAATCGAAAGACTTGCACCCGGTGAACGGTCTACCCGACGGAAGGCCCTAGTCGCAAGACATTTTATTTAATATTAAAAATGGCAGCACTGAGTCTTTGAACAAGATCCAAACGTAGGTTTCCCACGACAGTTTGCTGTCTATCTGGAATCCTAGAAATTTAAGCTGTTCAGTTTCATTAATCGTATGCCAAATCTGTGAAATTAAAATGTCAGGTTTTGATGAATTGTGAGTTAGAACCTGTAAAAACTGATTCTTACTGTGAGTTAGCGATATGTTACCGTCTACAAGCCATGAGCTTACGTATCGAACTGCATTATTTGAAACAATGCCAACGTTGCACACAACATCCTTTACTACCAAGCAAGCGTCATCAGCAAACAGAAATATTTTACAATCACCTGTAATACTAGAGCGCATATAATTTATATAATAACGGACAGGAGTGGCCCAGCACTAATCCCTGGGGCGCCCTCACCCCCTTGTCCCCTCATTTAACTGTGCCCCACTCGGACCCCACTTCACAGCTATTCTCAGTACTGTGGATAATTATCTTTTGCTTTCTGTTCTTAAAGTAAGAGGTGAACCAATTGTGACATACTCCCTGTATCCCACAATGGACCAACTTCTGTAGCAATATTTTATGATCAACACAATCAAGCGACTTAGTTAAATAAAAAAAAACGCCTAGAGTTCGGAATCTTTTATTTAACCCATCCAGTAAATCACAGAGAAAAGAAAATATAGCATTTTCTGTTAAACCACTTCTAAAAACAAACTGTACGTTTGATAGCAAATTATGTGACATAAAATGATCAATTATCTTTACATACACAGCCTTTTCAATGATTTCAGCGAACACTGATGGTATATTACTAGATTTAAAATTGTCTACATAGTTTCTTTCTCCCTTTTTATAAAGCGACTTGTCTGCTGAGTACTTTAATCTTTCAGGAAACTGGCCATTCCTAAAGAAAAAAATACAGATAGGGCTAAATACAGGGCTAACATATGCAGCATAGTATTTAGTATTCTGACAGATACTCTATCATATCCATGAGAGTCCTTAATCTTCAGTGATGTAATTATTCCATCAGTCTCTCACTTGGCAGCATCACGGAGGAGTATTTCAGATATCAGTCTCGCAAAGACATTTCCACCAGAGTAATATGATTATCTGTAGAAACTAAGTTTTTATTTAATTCACCAACTTTGTCCAGAAAGCTATTAAATACTGTACATATATCTGACTTACAAGTAAGAGAAATATTTTTACTGCGTACTGACTTAATATCCTATATCTTGTGCTGCTGACCAGACACTTCTTCACGACTGACCATATGGTTTTAATTTTATTCTGTGAATTAACTAGTCTATTTATGTGCCAACTACTCTTTGTCTTGCTAATAATACTTTTGAGCAACTTACAGTACTGTTGGTAACGAATGGACTACTGTAGCTATATTGTGACTACTTCTAATATTCTGATATAATTCCCACTCTCTCTAAGTGATGTCATCCCACTAGTCAGCCACCAAAGTTCCTTTTACGCTTACACCTTGTTTAGAGCTTTCTAATGGAAAGCAACTTTCAAAGAGCATGAAAAACGTATTAAGGAAAGCATTATATTAGTCATGTATTTTGTTGTTGTTGTGGTCTTAAGTCCTAAGACTGGTTTGATGCAGCTCTCCATGCAATTCTATCCTGTGCAAGCTTCTTCAACTCCCAGTACCTACTGCAACCTACATCCTTCTGAATCTGCTTCGTGTATTCATCTCTTGGTCTCCCTCTACGATTTTTACCCTCCACGCTGCCCTCCAATACTAAATTGGTGATCACACGTTGTCTCAGAACATGTCCTACCAACCGATCCATTCTTCTAGTCAAGTTGTGCCACAAACTCCTCTTTTCCCCAATACTATTCAATACCTCCTCTCTAGTTGTGTGATCTACCCATCTAATCTTCAGCATTCTTCTGTAACACCACATTTCGAAAGCTTCTATTCTCTCCTTGTCCAAAAAATTTATCGTTCATGTTTCACTTCCATACATGGCTACACTCCATACAAATACTTTCAGAAACAACTCCCTGACACTTAAATCTATACTCGATGTTAACAAATTTCTCTTCTTCAGAAACGTTTTACTTGCCATTGTCAGTCTACATTTTATATCCTCTCTACTTCGACCATCATCAGTTATTTTGCTCCCAAAATAGCAAAACTCTTTTACTACTTTAAGTGTCTCATTTCCTAATCTAATTCCCTCAGCATCACCCGACTTAATTCGACTACATTCCATTATCCTAGTTTTGTTTTTGTTGATGTTCATCTTATATCCTTCTTTCAAGACACTGTCCATTCCGTTCAACTGCTCTTCCAAGTCCTTTGCTGTCTCTGACAGAATTACAATGTCATCTGCGGACCTCAAAATTTTTATATCTTCTCCTTGGATTTTAATACCTACCCTGAATTTTTCTTTTGTTTCCTTTACTACTTGCTCAATATACAGATTGAATAACATCGGGGAGGGGCTACAACCCTGTCTCACTCTCTTCCCAACCACTGCTTCCCTTTCATGCCCATCGACTCTTATGACTGCTATCTGGTTTTTGTACAAATTGTAAATAGCCTATCGCTCCCTGTATTTTACCCCTGCTGCCTTCAGAATTTCAGAGTATTGCAGTCAGCACTGTTAAGAGCTTTTTCTAAGTCTATAAATGCTAGAAACGTAGGTTTGCCTTTCCTTAATCTTTCTTCTACGCTAAGTCGTAAGATCAGTATTGGCTCACGTGTTCCGACATTTCTACGGAATCGAAACTGATCTTCTCCGAGGTCGGCTTCTACCAGTTTTTCCATTCGTCTGTGAAGAATTTGTGTTAGTATTTTGCAGCTGTGACTTATTAAACTGATAGTTCGGTAATTTTAACATCTGTCAACACCTGCTTTCTTTGGGATTGGAATTATTATATTCTTCTTGAAGTCTGTGGGTATTTCGATTGTCTCATACATCTTTCTCACCAGATGGTAGAGTTTTGTCAGGACTGGCTCTCCCAAGGCCGTCAATAGTAGTTTTGCCTTTCCTTAATCTATTTTATAAGATAAGTTCATAAGTTCATGTCTGTTATCAGCACTATAAACATTCTGCCATACTTGTTCCTTAACGAGTTTTAAAAAACTCTCTATTGCCGATGAATTAGTTTATCTGCATAGTTTGTAATTATACATAACATTTACCTGAGAGCAAAAACCTTTTAGTTTTAAAATTTGTGCATCATGATCTGAAAGACGATTCACCCTTCTTAAGATCACATGAATTTAAGAGATATTCCAACATCCTTCTCCTTGTACAATCAAATCAAAATTAATTTTGAAGTCACCTCGTACAACTAGTTTGTGGTACTTCGTATGAAGTGAACCAAAAAGCATCTTAGCTTGAGCAGATATTCTATGAAGTCAGAGTCAGGGGATCTATAAATAACAACAACTAGAAGTTAAGTTTCACTAAATTCAACTGTCCCTGCACAATATTCAAATACCTGTACAGTGCAGTGCTTTGATACATCTACAGACTCAAATGAAATACTGATTTTTACGTACATGGCCACTCCCTCACTCCGCAAAGAACTCCTTGAAAAACAGCCTACTAACCTATATCCTGGTAAAGAAAGCCTCTGAATTGTAAAATTATTTAAGTGGTGCTCTGATATACCAATAATGTCAGAGTCAACACCCACAAGCAGTTCACTAACTTTATTTCTAATACACCTCGTATGCTAATCCCTTCACTACTGGATACCAGACCTTCGAAAGTGGTTCCTTTATTAGAGAGTTTTCCTTCAAGCAGGGATACCTATCAGCTGACTTCAATCTATGAAAGGTGCAGCTCTAACACTACTAAAAGAATTATTCCATGAGTGATCCCACTACCGCCCACTACACTGTCACCTATAAGCTTTTCCAACCGCCGCTTCCCATTCCCATTGAGGTGCAGACCATGAATGGTAAAGCCGACCTATTGACAGACTCAACTGGCACCACTGCAATGAGAGCCATGCCCTCCGCCATCAGTACCTTCTCAAGCCCCATGTTAACACGCCTAACAGCAGAATTAAGATGAGGCCGATCATGAGGCTGAAACAGTTGAACGAAGTGCACATATGCGCCATGAGTTTGAGTAGCTACCTTTTCCAGATCACCACCTACATCATACTCCCTGTCCGTATCAAGACTATTCCCAGCTCCGTCCACAACCACTTTCGTAAAATTTCTGGATAACTCCCCTGAATTAACAGTCACCTGAGCCAACCCCGCGCTAGCATTCACAATGCTGGTGACATGGTACTTCCTCTCAAAACTTCCTGAAACTGCTTTCCTACACCTCTGCCATGTGAACTACTTGACGGCAGAACCTTTTCCTTTCTATTTGGAGCTGTGGCTGTCCTAGGGTCCTTAACTGCTGAGGTCTGCAACATGTTTCGTACACCTACAGCTACAAGGCCCCTCTCCACTAAACCCTGACAGCTGGTCAGATGTATTGGTGATTCGCAAAGTACAACTTTCGGAATATATCCATCTGCTAGCTGCCTTCTTACCAACTGCCAGTTCCCATTCCCAAGTGCCCTTCTCCCTGCTGATCCCATGTAGCTCCTCCTTTGCGTTTTGTAACTGCACCTGAAGGGCACAGATCTCACGCTCCTGCTCCCCTATTAGCCTACTTCTGCCACAGATTCTGCATTTCCAGGAGAGTCTACTGCTAGAATGCCCACTCGCTCCCCACTGCATTCTTCCCAGCAAAAATACTATAAACAAATCTCATACCGTAACCCTCTACTCACAAACCTGCGACCAAAAAAAAAAAAAAAAACCACAGTTTTCATTCCTCGAAAAACGTTAACAATAACTGAAAAAAACTAAACGTCTATGTTATGTAAGTTCAGTTACTATAGTAGAACGATTTAAAGAACTAACAACGGTGATCTCGGGAATTTCGCTCTCTACTAAGAAAGAAAAACACTCAACGAAATTTAGCACAGTGAACGAAAGTTTTTACTAAAATATTTCACTGGAAACAGTAAGAAACGCCGCTGAAAACTACCGTACGACATTTAACAAATGACAGCGTAGGAATAACAACTTCATAAAACACAGTGTACGAAAGTTTTCAAAAGTTTATTAAACAGTTATTTCACCAAAAACAGCACGAGACTACGTTGAAAAGTGCTCAATTTAATAACCGAATAACAGTGCACAGCCGGCCGTGGTGGCCGAGCGGTTCTAGGCGCTACAGTCTGGAACCGCACGATGGCAACGGTCGCAGGTTCGAATCCTGTCTCGGGCATGGATGTGTGTGATACAAACAGCTTTGTCGGTACTTAGGTTTGCAACCGCTACAACAGCAGATACACGCCGCGAAATGTAAACACACATATGTTAACACCAATAATCATTAAAATAAATATCTGAAGTCTAAAACTTTATATTATATTGGCGAGCATTTGAACAGCAGTCACGCGCATGTGACGTCAAACCAAAGATTTCTCCTCTTGGTACTGTGAGTGGTCACGTTTCCTCCCTCCTTAAACCGGTGCAGATCTGACGTGAAGAAAATCCACTGTCTTTGAACACAAGCATAGGTGTTCCAGCTCATTTGCAAGGCTGCCTCCGTCAGACACAAGATGTGCCCGGTGCACCAGCATTCGAAGGACGCCCTTGGCTTGTGATGAGTGGTAGCAACTTGACGTCTGCAGATACAGGTCTGTATGTGTGGACCTCCGGTAAAAGAAATGCCCCAATCATCGATCCATTTTCGGACTGACCAATACATCCAGAAACGGCAGACTGCCGCCCTTGTCCACTTCCATCGTAAATTTCATATTCTTGTGGAATGAATTCAGGTGCTGCAAAGAGCGCGACTGTTCATCATCGTGGGGTCACACTACAAACGTATCATCTACATACACATGGTTTAAGTTCGGCCGAATCAAGTGCCCTCTTCTCAATGTCTTCCATAAAAGAGTTGGCTAACAGCGGCGAGAAATGACTGCTTTTGACAACCCCGTCAATTTGCTCAAAATAGTCAGTGTTGAGTAAAAAGTAGGTTGAGGAAGGGACGTGATGAAACAGGACAGTTATATTGGCTTCTAACTTGTTCCTGGTGAATGACAATGAGTCCATGAGAGTGAAAGGTCTCTGTTGGATTCCTTTCATGTTTAATTTCTTAAATCTGTTGCCATTTATGGAATAAATTCCTCTTCTAAATGTACTGTGGCGTTTCTGACTATCTGGGAGGAGACTGAGCAGTGGAACGTGTTACTTTTACACATAAACAAGAACGATCTGTCACACTACTACACTTTAAAGCACAGTTTATATGTAATTCTTATATGTAATTCATGTCACACAGTCTCATACGGAACCTACATCCGCTTTCTTTTATATACTGTATATGATAAGATACTGTCATCTCCCTTCCCTTTTGTGTGAGAGGATGAATGAGCAAATGTATTTCTAGTTGCATGCTTGAGGGTAGCAGACAAGGCTGTCTGCTAGAGAACAGTAGGACCAACGTCGGAACAGGTAGCTACGCTTTCTAAAAGCAGAGAGGTTTCTATCCTTAGTATGGTCCTGTCCGTCCGTTGTCATGTTGGTATAGGAAGCTGCCCCTCTGGCCACTTCCATTGGTCTTTGTGAGCCACCCTCAGGAAGCACGCTCGGCAGTAGGGCAGTTGCAGTGTGGCCGTGGCGAGCGTCTGAAGTGGTAAGATCTCTGGCTAAGCGCGTGTCTGTTAAGTCCGTAGGACAATGGATTTCTTAAGTTCAGCCTAACTGAAAATTTAATCACCTTGATTTCAGGTTTAGCTCTAAAATATCTAATGCTATCTTAAAGTGCAGCGGAGTGTAATTCTCGGGTTAAATTCAGATTATTTTGCGGTAGTTGCTTTGTTACTACTTTGTGAGTAAAGTGGAACCACGTGTTGATCAGTAACTCTAACTAAGTTCATCAATCTTAAATGCGAATGTTTGTGTGATTATAACGTCTCGTCTTGACTATATTTTCAATATAGCAACTTTTCTTTATGTTCAGCTCACGTGGGGTGTACTTTGCGAGACCACTACCACGTGCTTATATAACTGTTTGACCCATCAGGTTAATAGTAAGACGTTAGTAACCAGTTCAAGGTTTTTCTTTTGTCAATTGCTTTTCGATCTAAGGTATTTTAATTATCAAAATTACTGTGGAGTTGTACGCTTTGTGTAAACCAAGTTGACCACGTGAAGCATGTGGTGTAATCATCAAAGTAGCCCTCAGCTATTCTTTTTGCGAAGACTTCACAAAGAGTTAATATGAATTTAGTATACCAGTGTGTGGTAATTACATGACGGACAGGATTGTGGTATGAACGTAATTTCTTTGGGTAAAAACTGAATCTGTTGGTTGTGGTTAATTTCTTCTTGCTTATGTTTCAATGTTCTTCGTGTGTTATTTTATGAATGCAGTGTTGTATCCAGTCTCCCAATCTTGGGTCCATATTTTATGTGTTCCGTAAAATTACAATCTCACATTTTTTTTAAATCGTAAATAAGGCACCAGCTCCGTTATGACTCACGTATAATATGCTGAAATTTCAATGAACAATCTTAAAATAAATTTCCAAATACAAACTGATTTCTTGCCTTTTATTTAAATTCTCCTTTTTATATATATATATTACCGGTTTTGTATGACTATTAAAAGATTATCATTAATGTTAGTCTGCTTGGTAAACCTAGACTAAATATCTGATGAAACAGTTGCCCAGTAATCCACGGTTAATCTCCCCAGACAGCTCACAGTTTTAAACCGCTTTTATTGACCATCAGTACGCTATCAGCATACCAAATTAAAGTTACAATATTACACATGGCGACCCTGTTCTGTGATTCCGCTAGACTATGGAATCTCTGAAACGTTAGATTGCGAGCGTGTTATAATCTTAATTTTTTTTCCCTACAGCGCTCAAACAACTTCTGCGTTGTTTCCGAGCAGACTTTCAAAAGATTCACGGCGTTGTTTATCGGCGTTGTGTTGTTCGTCTTGTTTTGTTTTTTATATTTGTGTGTTTTATATGTCTGTGTGTTTTTTTTCTCGCTTGTAAATTCCACTGTTTCGATCAAAGATAAAAATTTGTTTTGCGTGTGAAAAAGTGTGTACTAGGTTGGGTATCTTTCGTGTGACTGTCGTAATTTTTGGGGGACACATTTATTGTGATTAGTGTGTTGCGTACTGAGTATAAATTGCACTAATGCAAACACGTAACCAAGCTAAAAGTAAGCGGTCCAACAACTTAAGCAACATGGACCAAGGGGATAATTTGATTTCCAATATTAACGCGTCGGGCGGTTCCGAAAATGCAATGGGGAATACTTCAGACGAAATGCAAAACAGCACGAATGGGCTCACAGCAGAGCCAGAAATTAATTTGCCTCCAACTAACCAAATTGATTTAGCAGAACTCATGAAAGCCTTATTGCAACAAGATAAAGAAAACACAGAGAAATCGATCCGCGAGCTAGGGGAACAAGTGACGCAGAAATTTGAAAAATCGATCCAAGAACAAAAAGAATCATTTGAAAAATCGATCCGCGAGCTAGGGGAACAAATGACGCAGAGGTTTGAAAAATCGATCCGCGAGCTAGGGGAACAAATGACCCAGAAATCTGAAAAATCGATCCGAGAGCTAGGCGATCAAATGACGCAGAAATCTGAAAAATCGTTCCGAGAACAAAAAGAATCATCCGAAAAATCGATCCGAGAGCTAGGCGAACAAATGACGCAGAAATCTGAAAAATCGATCCGCGAGCTAGGGCAACAAATAGACAAAAAACTAATACAGCAGACAAATAAGGTTGGCGGGTCGATGCAGAGAGTGTCCGATGGTGTCTCACAAAGAATGAGCGGTCTGGCAAGTGAAGTGAAGGGTGATATTATGAAGGAGTTGGGCCGTGCATTTGAACAAATCATTGACCGTCTGCAAGCCTTGGAACGGGGCAGGCGTAGTGGCAATGCCGAGTCTGAAGAAAGCGAAGAACGGCTACTTAGGAATTTCCAAGAGCTGAGGGAAGAATGCCAAAGGGAACACCAGCAGGTACTTTCGAGGGTCCAAGAGGCGGAAACGCATTGTCCCACGTCCGTTAGCAACGCAATAGCGGACAACAGTCTAGCGATTCATGCGCTGGAACAGCAAGTAGAACGATTGAAGCAGACTGGGGCGGAGGACAAGAGACAAATACATGTTAAGATGAAACTCTGGGGAATATCCGATCTGTGGGTATTATGGGTCTGGCAAACCCAGGTCCCCAGCTGTTAGTAGCCTTGTTTCAGATTTTCTGCTTTCAGTGCTACTATCTATCTATTACTATTCTATATCTGTCAGTATAAATGAGGATCTCTTACTATAGTATGCGTGCTGTATGAATATTTTAAGATAGGAGAACTCTTAGAAAGGAATGAGTAAGTTTGGAATCTTGAAAACAGGATGCGATAATACGATTGTTGAACCATTGGCTTCCAATATGCGATGATATGTTAATATTGATGATATATGTCTTTTTTGTTCTTTATAGCTGAGTACGTAAAGTGCTGTCGGTGGATTTCGTAATTATATTGATTCCCTTCAAGGTGAAAGAAGAATTGTGGTTTGTGTAATTTACGTGGCTCTGAAATATTATTGTGGTAGTCAAATACGACCAGCTTTTCAGCAAATGGAGAATGGAACGGAAATATGGATCCTTTTTGTAGTCTTGATTGATGTTGAGCCAAAGCCTAAAAAAATTATTCTGCGTTAATACTTGTCCTAGAAAAGCGACGTTTATGTGTTTTGCTGATGCTGTGAGCATTACAGCTTACTGTTTTCGCTGGTGCGGGATGCACTGCAGCCTATATGATTTGTACTGAGGAAATTTCCCTGTTGAAGGTAGAGGATGATTAAATAATTTTGAATATGGGAACGAAGGAAAGCTTGGTTTAAGGTAATAAGGATAAAGCAAAACATTTGTCATTTAAAGTACAGGAGGATTCGGATCTTTTGTGTCTGTTGTAAGTTCAATATGTTAAGATGATACTGTTTTACAGAATAGAGGTGACCACAATTTTGCCATTCATGAGAAATGAATCCAGAATAACCACCACAGGCGAAATAACTGATTTGGAACCGAAAGGTAACGTAAAGAAGGAACGAAATCGCAGCAAAATGGGTAAGAAAATGTAATATAACCTGTATAATGCAAATATTTTTAACCTTCTCAGAGTCATCTGCGTGATTAATTGTTGTGACAACGTAATTTTAGGTGAAATTTTCTTACTGTTTTATGTGTGAATATATGAGTATGATAAATGTATAATTGCGAGTCTCTTTTCAGGTGTGCGAACTGGTATAAATGTTTTGGCGTGTAAATAACCATTGTTCTTTTTAATGTGTATGTTTAAGGAAAGTTCTCCATATTTATCATGTGACAAGACGTATGCCGCGAGCGTCAAGAAGAGGACGAATTAGAACAATGTTGTAGTGGTATATACACGGTGTTGAAATAGCATTGAAGTAGCTTATTGGCTTAACTAGTAGTGGATAGAAGTAGAATATTGAGTAATGCATGTTTATGGGTAGTTAGTTTGTAGAATAGACAACAGGTGTGCATGTATGTGTGTGTAAATAACATGTGAACCCTATGCTGTCCTGACCTATACTTGCACAAGGCATAATCCTATTCATTTTAGTGAATTAATAAATAGCATTTGATTTATTAAAACGTAAGTGAACCACATTAGTGATGTGGATTTAAATATTATATTGTCAGTTCATTTAAATTTTTATTTTTATACTGTCAAGTCATTTCACTTTTATTTTTTTTACATTGTCAAGTCATTTAAATTTTAGTTTATATTGTCGATTCATCTAATTTTTAATTTAAAAAAAAATATTAAGTCTCACTTTGTTCTTAAAAATTGTGAAAGACAATACTAAGTGGTATTATGTATGACATTGTGTAATCACATAAGGATGATGAAAAATTTCTGTGAATGCAGTTGAGAACGTGAAAGCGAACCGGCAAAACTCTTAAGAGACAGCGGGAGCAGCCAGACTAGTTGTAAACTGGTGGGTTTCCCAGCAGGACACGCTGTCAGCCAGGCCACTTTGGGAGCGCGGCCGACAACAAAAGAAGGTACGCGGCAAACACTTTCCCTTGTACCTGGAGCTAATGGGCGGCCGCCCCGGGCGACCTTTCCTCGAGGCGATGACCTGAGATGGGCGAGCGGTCCACCGCGCGGAAATCCATCTGCTGGCAACGCACCACACGCACGCGACCGTGACGAGACGGCCGCGGTGAAACAACACAAGGGGCGCGGAGCCTTTTGACAGGTACTGCCCACAGAAACTTGCAGACGTCAACGACGCCTATCGACATTTCCTGATGGATGCCTACTGTCAAGCGACAGTAAATCATGGTTCGATGTTCTCTGGTCGCTAAGGGTGGCACAAAAGAAGAGCCATTAAGTGTCATCCTTGCCCAGGAATATCAACCTGGCGTGTCAAACGAGGATACCGCACGAATTTGACAACACAAACATGGAACCAAATCGAGATGACGTGACATGGGAGAAACTTCATGAGAGGGCAGAGACGGCGGGATCGCACGCAACAGATGGACAAAAAAAATCCCTACTGACAGCTGCGGCGACGAACCCCCCCCCTCTTTCCCCTATATTGTGCCTCGGAACAGTGGAAGTACTGAGTGTGTCAGTGAACAGTGATTATACGGTTCTTAGTCCAGTGCATATACGTGTGTTTCTGTCAGAGAAACTCTGACTCGTGGGTTTTGCAGGAGTTCGATTTATTGGTGTTTATTAGACTGACTCTTGTATTTTGCAGGTGTTCTATTTATCTTTTTTAGACTTTGACTCTTGGAATTTGGAGGTGTTTTATTTATAGGTGTTTTTTTTGTTTTAGATGTTGACTATTGTACTGTTTTATTTATCAATATTTGTTTTTGTGTGATGTATTAGATTTGTGATATTTTGTTTCGTAAATTCATTGCTGTGGCATTGCTTCGTTTATCATTCAGATAACTTTTTATTCTCATTGAACTGTGATCGATTAGCCTTTGCATGGGGCATATTTACTGTGAGGAACCCCTTAAGGGTAACAATCACATAATTATTGTAGTTTCAGTATAATGACACAGTGCTCATTGTTTGCTAGCTAATTGAAATATAGTAGAGTGATTAAATGAGTGCCACATAGTTATTTTAATTCTACAAATTATTAGTTTTATACGATATAGAATTTTTTTGCGATAACCACTTTGTAAAACATGTTTTTTCTCTTATCATTTTGTTGCTTTTGCAGATTGTGCATTGTTATGTTCTGCTTTTTAATACCGATGTTATTTGATGATCTTTTTTTAATTGCTGTGGCACCTTTGCTATTTTCATAAATTTTGCTTGTTAATAAACAGTCATAAATTTTCCTGTGATCAGTTGGCTCTTGCAATGAGCAAATACTGGTGAACTCCATAAGGGTAACAACCAGAAATTGTTTTCATATTAATGACACAGGAGCCATTGTTTTTACTTGCTGACCGAATTAGGTCTACACTACCTTTTAAATAGGTGTCACAGATTGTGTTTTTTTTTCTGTTTGAAATTGGTAGATTCTAAAGATGTGTTGAAATTATTGTGTTTTAGCAAGTAGCTGGTGTCCTTTTGCCTTTTCTTTTACACTTTTGGTTTAAGTAGGGTGTGAGAAACCTGCTTGGGAATGTCCTAGCATGGCCAGAAAATTCCCTGCACAGTCTTTTCCCGGAGCGTTGGGGTTATGAAAGGTCTCTGTTGGATTCCTTTCATGTTTAATTTCTTAAATCTGTTGCCATTTATGGAATAAATTCCTCTTCTAAATGTACTGTGGCGTTTCTGACTATCTGGGAGGAGACTGAGCAGTGGAACGTGTTACTTTTACACATAAACAAGAACGATCTGTCACACTACTACACTTTAAAGCACAGTTTATATGTAATTCTTATATGTAATTCATGTCACACAGTCTCATACGGAACCTACATCCGCTTTCTTTTATATACTGTATATGATAAGATACTGTCATCTCCCTTCCCTTTTGTGTGAGAGGATGAATGAGCAAATGTATTTCTAGTTGCATGCTTGAGGGTAGCAGACAAGGCTGTCTGCTAGAGAACAGTAGGACCAACGTCGGAACAGGTAGCTACGCTTTCTAAAAGCAGAGAGGTTTCTATCCTTAGTATGGTCCTGTCCGTCCGTTGTCATGTTGGTATAGGAAGCTGCCCCTCTGGCCACTTCCATTGGTCTTTGTGAGCCACCCTCAGGAAGCACGCTCGGCAGTAGGGCAGTTGCAGTGTGGCCGTGGCGAGCGTCTGAAGTGGTAAGATCTCTGGCTAAGCGCGTGTCTGTTAAGTCCGTAGGACAATGGATTTCTTAAGTTCAGCCTAACTGAAAATTTAATCACCTTGATTTCAGGTTTAGCTCTAAAATATCTAATGCTATCTTAAAGTGCAGCGGAGTGTAATTCTCGGGTTAAATTCAGATTATTTTGCGGTAGTTGCTTTGTTACTACTTTGTGAGTAAAGTGGAACCACGTGTTGATCAGTAACTCTAACTAAGTTCATCAATCTTAAATGCGAATGTTTGTGTGATTATAACGTCTCGTCTTGACTATATTTTCAATATAGCAACTTTTCTTTATGTTCAGCTCACGTGGGGTGTACTTTGCGAGACCACTACCACGTGCTTATATAACTGTTTGACCCATCAGGTTAATAGTAAGACGTTAGTAACCAGTTCAAGGTTTTTCTTTTGTCAATTGCTTTTCGATCTAAGGTATTTTAATTATCAAAATTACTGTGGAGTTGTACGCTTTGTGTAAACCAAGTTGACCACGTGAAGCATGTGGTGTAATCATCAAAGTAGCCCTCAGCTATTCTTTTTGCGAAGACTTCACAAAGAGTTAATATGAATTTAGTATACCAGTGTGTGGTAATTACATGACGGACAGGATTGTGGTATGAACGTAATTTCTTTGGGTAAAAACTGAATCTGTTGGTTGTGGTTAATTTCTTCTTGCTTATGTTTCAATGTTCTTCGTGTGTTATTTTATGAATGCAGTGTTGTATCCAGTCTCCCAATCTTGGGTCCATATTTTATGTGTTCCGTAAAATTACAATCTCACATTTTTTTTAAATCGTAAATAAGGCACCAGCTCAGTTATGACTCACGTATAATATGCTGAAATTTCAATGAACAATCTTAAAATAAATTTCCAAATATAAACTGATTTCTTGCCTTTTATTTAAATTCTCCTTTATATATATATATATATTACCGGTTTTGTATGACTATTAAAAGATTATCATTAATGTTAGTCTGCTTGGTAAACCTAGACTAAATATCTGATGAAACAGTTGCCCAGTAATCCACGGTTAATCTCCCCAGACAGCTCACGGCTTTTAACCCACTTTCATTGTCAATTAGCACCGATTTCAGCATACCAAATTAAAGTTACAATATTAAAAGAGTAACGTTAGTGAAGACTGAGACGATATAGAATATTATTAATACATTACTGGCCATTAAAATTGCTACATCAAGAATAAATGCAGATGATAAACGGGTATTCATTAGACAAATATATTATACTAGAACTGACATGTGATTACATTTTCACGCATTTTGGGTGCATAGATCCTGAGAAATCAGTACCCACAACAACCTACTCTGGCCGTAATAACGGCCTTGATACGCCTGGGCATTGAGTCAAAAAGAGCTTGGATAGCGTGTACAGGTACAACTGCCCATGCAGCTTCAACACGATACCACGATGGCCGAGCAACTGGCTCGTCACAATACGCCAGTCACTACTCTTGATGGCGTATTGTGACGAGCCAGTTGCTCGGCCACCATTCACCAGGCGTTTTCAATTGGTGAGAAATCTGGAGAATGTGCTGGCCAGGGCAGCAGTCGAACGTTTTCTAAATCCAGAAAGGCCCGTACAGGACCTGCAACATGCAGTAGTGCATTATCCTGCTGAAATGTAGGGTTTCGCAGCGTCGAATGAAGGGTAGAGCCACGGGTCGTAACACATCTGAAATGTAACGTCCACTGTTCAAAGTGCTGTCAGTGCGGACAAAGGGACCCCATACTATCACGCCGGGTGATACGCCAGTATGGCGATGACGAATACACGCTTCCAATGTGCGTTCACCGCGATGTCGCCAAACACGGATGCGACCATCATGATGCTGTAAACAGAACCTGGATTCATCCGAAAAAATGACGTTTTGCCATTCGCGCACCCAGGTTCATCGTTGATTACACCATCGCAGGCGCTCCTGTCTGTGATGCAGCGTCAAGAGTAACCGCAGCCATGGTCTCCGAGCTAATAGCCCATGCTGCTGAAAACGTCGTCGAACTGTTCGTGCAGATGGTTGTTGTCTTGCAAACGTCCCCATCTGCTGACTCAGGGATCGAGACGTGGCTGCACGGTCCGTTACAGCCATGCGGATAAGATGCCTGTCATTTCAACTGCTAGTGATACGAGGCCGTTGGGATCCAGTACGGCCTTCCGTATTACCCTCCTGAACCCACCGATTCCATATTCTGCTAACAATCATGAGATCTCGACCAACGGGAGCAGCAATGTCGCGATACGAAAAACCGCAATCGTGATAGGCTACAATCCAACCTTTATCAAAGTCGGAGACGTGATGGTACACATTTCTCCTCCTTACACGAGGCATCACAACAACGTTTCACCAGGCAACGCCGGTCAACTGCTGTTTGTGTATGAGAAATCTGTTGAAAACTTTCCTCATGTCAGCACGTTGTAGGTGTCGCCACCGGCGCCAAGCTTGTGTGAATGCTCTGAAAAGCTAATCATTTGCCTATCACAGCATCTTCTTCCTGTCGGTTGAATTTCGCGTCTGTAGCACGTCATCTTCGTGGTGTAGCAATTTTAATGGCCAGTAGTGTAATTTTATTAGTAGCTAGCAGCTTTATAAACCACAGACTTCATTATGTAGATGAGGTAAAACCTTAGCCTGTTTCACTGTAAAGCTATAAAAGCCTCTCATCAAGGCAACGGATTGAAGACCTACGTGTGACTTCTGTGCTCTAACAACAATATCGTATGAAGGCGCCAGGCTGATGGGTCTATTAGAACTTCTGTGTCTTGCTCTGATCTTGGAAGATACACCTAGGCCTCTTACAAGTCCTGCTACACTTAAATCTGAACTCTGTCCACACGCCTCGGTGGGCACATCGAAATCGACAGACCACCGTGTCATCCTCTGCACTCCGCTCTGCCGGCCGTTGTAAGTTTCCTTGAGCTGGAGCAGCTACTACTCGCTAAATACGTCCACAATTTGCGTCACGAGGCTGAGTGTACCCCGTTCAATTTATCCTAACAAGGAAAACTTCCTCGCAGTACTGGAAATCGAACCGGTATGCAAGTCCTGCTACTCCAATGAAAATGTAGACAATTACGTCCTATCTGCGGCAACACTGAGATGGGAGCAGGGCACTGATTCTTTAACCACGTGCCATTTAGTAGCCGTATATGGCATCCCTAGTGGGAAGAGACGTACTGTTTGATTTCGCCGTTACCGTTCTAGACAACTGTACCAAATACACGCAAGGAGTCGGCGCCTTTATGAGACAACTGCGTGTAGCTCCAGTCCCAATGATGCCTCGAGTCAAATCCAGTTTGCAAGTTCGTATTCTCGCATTCGTCACGTAATTACAGAGCAGCCAACATTCCCCTGGGATGAACAGACCCGTAAGCCTGGACCGCGCCTCTGTGTCGGCGTCTTACCGACGGTCAGTGGCGACACACAGGCGCGTTAATTACCGGACCTTAACGGCGCCAGGCGCCGCCGGCCAGAGCAAACAAATTAGGACCAAAACACACAGGCGGTCCATCAAGGCGTCACGTGACGCCGGCCCCGCCCCCAGTGGTCCGCCCGCGGCCGCGGAACCCTTCTGCCTACACGCCTTTTTCGTTTTCCCCGCCGCCGGTCAATTATGACGTTCCGGCCAGTAAAAGAGCGACCTAATTTCCTCTCGGTAATTCATAAATTATTCAAGCGCACCTCCCCTTTCACACGCTGCGTAACAGTAAGCTCCTTTTGTAATGAGTCGGCGAGCGGTTTCGCTTACGGTCGCTGTAATTGCGCCCGGCCGCGCTGTCGGCGAGGTCTTGTAATCGATACTCTCTTCACACCTGCTGTCGGTGTCTCGAAATGACCGGAACGGACAGCCACCTGCTCTTTCGAGACGTACGCTGTTGGCAGCCCTTTCTCCAGAGATTAGCCGCGTTTACCAAATGATGCAGCTCGCTTCACTCATCAGCGGCATTATCCTAGGTCTTGATGCAGTGTGTCCTCCAACGGACGCGGGTCACTTCATTAAAGAGATCTGCAATGAAACCAAGGAATTTCAGGGGACGTCAACACAAAATCAAAATTCCTTTCAAAACGACGTGGTTGGTAAATGGCACAAATTAGAGGCCCCACTAATAACGTAGATTCCGAGAACTACGACTCCCGTGAACATATTAATCTTGTTGTTATTTGCTGTCCAGCGTTGCAGGTCCATGGCGTCATACGTTGACCGAGATGTTTCGTCTACCTTATAAATACCGAGAAGTGTTTCTTTATTATCGTACAGTATAGAAACGTCAACACTAGATTAATGCGCTGAAATGCTCTGTTGGAGATTTAAGAGAAAATCGCTTTGGGCCTCTGCCATACTCCACTGCGAAATAATTGAGGATTGGGAGTGTTACCAAATTATACCTTTATCTTACACAAATTAAGTACACAAAAAACATCTTACACCCTAGATTGTTTACGTAAGAGAGCTGAAATATCCGGAAGGAGTCGAAAACAAAATGGAAAATTTCATTCATCCCGTCATTCTGGGTGCAGTCCGCAGCTCGTGGTCCAGTGGCTAGCGTTTCTGCCTCTGAATCACGGGGTCCCGGGTTCGATTCCCAGCCGGGTTGGGAATTTTCTCTGCACGGGGACTGGGTGTTTGTGTTGTCCTCAATATTTCATCATCATCATCATTCGTGACAGTGACTAGATTGGACTGTGCAAAAGAAATGGACTATGTAAAAATTGGGGCTTTGTACGGGCGCTGATGACCGCGCAGTTGAGCACCCCACAAACGAAACATCGTCATTGTAGGTGCTTTTCATTGAACTTTGAGAGCCTCAATAAAGTTTATGCCCTCCGTGATCGTTTATCATTGCCTACACCTACGTGCATGCTCCGTAGATATCCGTTCACATTCTTCAATAAGAGCCCATGAGAGTTCTTGCACAGTCTTTGGTGAAACAGGACAACCAGAAATATTTCTGTCAAGCGCGTCCCGCATGTCCCACACAGGCAGGATGAGTTTTACGTCGGAACTCACCGCCGGCCATTCCATTACTTCAAAGCTCAGGCTCTGCAAGACAACCCCCCTGACGCCTGCCACATAGGTCCTGTCATTACAAGAAATTCTGGGCCACCACCGGATATAGCAGCCGCCACATGGTCCCACAGGATCTGTTAGAAGTACTGCCTTGCGGTAAGGCGTCCATGAGCCACAAGAACCGTATGGCCGTCAACTCCGAAGCCTCCCCACAACACCACAGATCTTTGGAAATGTGTCGATTTCCTGGACAACATTTGGCAGGTATCGCTCACCACGGGTATCCGCACAAGAACGCAGCCATCTGGCCTTGTCTATGAATAACACGTTTCGTCAGTAACGAAGCTACCAGCTGACATGGGAACGGGAGAGCCGAAGGTGAACTGCAAGGTGTTGTCCTGTCAAGTGGGTACTCGAACAGGACATCTGGGTCGTAAAGTCCTTCGTCGTAACCGTTTCATTACCGTCTGATCGGGTACAGCGGCTCCAGCGGCCCTTATGAGATCGTCTTGCAGTGCTCTCGTGGTATCCTTGCTTCGATGCAAGCCAGAGATGGCTACATATCGTTCGCCATGTGCGGTTGTAGTGCTTTGGCGACTTTGTCCAACTCTCCTTGTGTACTAAGCTGTCTCCTTGTAGATTGGCCACAACCTATGGCAGACACTTGGAGACCCATTGGTATCTCAGGATTATGACCTCAGGTCCAGCCTTTTTGGATCAAACAGACCGCTCTTGCATCTTGCACTGCATTAAGATGTGGCATTCCATTTGACTAAAACGTCCACAAATGACAACTGCCATCTGTGCACAACATTATAAAACATTGGGACACCGATACTATCATGAAAACGTACTTAGCGTTTGTTATTTCTTCACTGAGGTTTGCTCTCTAGCATACCAGTAAATTCAGAAACTATTACAATGAGCATTATACAAGAACTTAACACTATCTCTTCAAGGTGTTTTTCCAGGTACCTTGCCCTAGTGAATTTACTTCTTTTGCACCATCAGAGAATGCGTGTGTCTCCATTCGATTACATTTTGAAAAAGATCCATGCACTCTTGAGAGCATCCGGCACTAATTTTCGTTGAACTATATCGCCAAGGAAACACAGTTACCTTGACATAAGCAAAAGCGAAGTCAAGGTTTTTTAAAATATTATATTAGATGACAATAATATTACACAATTCAAACAATTACATTTAACATTAGCAGTTGCAAGAAATGTGCGACGCGAGTTTGTGAATTACTTTTGTCAGAATAAAATTATTCAATTAGCGTCAAAATCAAGCTTCATTGCTACTTCACTACATATGTTCCTTCCAGTCGACCTGTTTTTATACTGAGAATGACTAGATTGCCAAATATCTGGCATTACTGGTATGTCTGTAATCATTTATTCAAAGGACATGGCTCACCTCTCGCTGGAGGCTGGAGAAAAACAAAAACTGGTTTGCGTTTCACCGCACGCCCCGCTGAACGTTGTTTCCGCTAACTGCACGTTCCTTCCGAAACGCTTGTTGCCAGGACACTTGACTGTCCTCAAATAGGTTTGTGTTGCATCCCACATTGTCCATCCCGCTCCACTAAGGACACGGCCTTAATTCCAGGTTGCCATTCAAAATGCGATTTTTTTTCATTTTTTGAAAGTTATATGTTTCTAGAGTGTTGGCACAAAAAGGTTTTTTAATCCGTGCGTTACAAAAGTTGCTACAGCCCATTGTTCAAAGTAGTGTAACGGCCGCCGTGGGACGTCCTCAGCTGGCGACGTCCGGCTCGGATAGAAAACTTGTGCCGCGATGCACTTTCACAAAATGATTTATGTTGCCCTATGCATGCAAACATATTCGCCAAAAAGACTGACGAACCTGTGCAGTCTGCCAACTGCCGAACGCAGTCAGATCGGCTCAGCCAGACCGGATTTTCTTGCCAAGGAGAACGAAGGAATTGCTCCTCAGGAACAATTCGAGTTAGAGGAAGGGTTGATATGCGGTCCTGAAATTGCTGACTAAACGTCAAATTTTGGTCAAAACATAATTTTTCGTGCGCCATATAGAATTAGCTATTTTGAATTTTGAAAATCTAATTTCAGATTTGGCTTCAGTGACATCAAATATATATAATAACATGTATGCAAACTGAACTAGTAATACGCAGGAAAGTGTTCGCTAAACTTGAAACAGTTTTTTCTCGAAAAACGATTTTTCAACACTGCGTGTAGCATAAAGTACAAACCGTTCAGCCTATTAATTTCTACCTTTGATTCCAGAAAAGTAAACTCTTTTTTTAGGAATTTGTACCTGTACATGAAATTTGATAAAACTAAGAATTTTTTGTAAAGCCATAAAGAGAGAAACAAACACGCAAAAATAAAACTCAGAGTTCGACTTACCACCATTTCGTTAAATTTAACGTTATTTCATTGTGGTTAAGTATAAGCTCCCATAAATTCATACACTATCTACTGAAGTTATCCGTTTTTGATTTCAGATAACTCGTGAAGAGCTACACTGCACGTATTCATGTGCTTCAAATTCGCAGGCCCTTATTCAAATTATTATTACGGTCGCCATTGTGTTTTTTTGTATTGAAAATCTAAAATAAAGTTCAATGTATGATCAGCCATAATTCCCAAACCGATCCTTTGTAGTATGTCTTTTCATTGTCTCAAAAAAGATTTCCATACCTTTGCCTATTTTTTGTTCATTTGAATGAGAACCTGGCTCTAAGGTGTGAATTTTAGAGCCAAAATTAACTGTTTTTCTTGTTTCAGCCCATAATACCTCCTCTACAAATATGGAACTACAGAGTTTGGAAACTCCCTGAAGTTCAACGCAGCAAGTCGGTCGAAACGTCGGCAATTTAGTTGTTTTAGTAGTTTACAATGAGGCAGCGACGTAGTCAAAGTTATTTTATTCAAAATAAGAAGAGATTTTTCACAGCATCGAAGATGAAGTGCTCATAGTTCTTAAGGTATTCATTTTAGAGCCCATATTTACTAAACATTTTTTTCCTTATTTTAGTCCATACCACCACCTCTGAAAGTTGCCTGCTCTATATCTATAGCAACAACAGCACCGATACGTGTATTACACTGTCAGATGAATCACAATGATTCTCTCTTGTAACTGTCGACCCGGTCGTTTCCGGACCAGGGTCTCTTACCTCAAATTGATATAGCTACCTTTGTTCATCTCTGAAGGTTTTTAACATCACGGAATCATCCTGTATATGCAAATGCAGATGTAGAAGCTTAGTTTTAGACATTAATATATTAATAAAGCTAAATGGCTTTCCCTGGTGGCTTAACCAAAGATTCAGAGTCTTTTTGGAACGAACGGAGACCAATGGTTTTTGTTAGGTTCGGACGTGGAAACGCTGCTGCTGTTCTATGTGTCGAAGGTAAGCAGCCGGCGCTAACTGTCAAGGGTACGCACTGGCGGCGACAGCGGTGAGCCCTGCGTGAAGCTTGGAATTCTAGCCACGGCGAGTACTCGCTCAGCGCTCCCTTCTGCGTAACGGGCTGCGGCCATAATGGGTGCCGTAAACGTGTTTCACGAGGCGCCAGTTTTCCAGGAATCCTAATAACGCCGGCTGTCGGCGCGACCGATGGAGACGTCGCTGTTAATTGGCGTGGGCCGGGTGTTGCCTGCTGGTGAGGGGACACAGCTGTCGCCAACGCTCAGCCTCCCATCACAGTGGCGTTCTGCGATTTCGCTCTTCAACTACTTGCACGAGTCACTCCTGCGCCGAAGGCTGCGGCTTCGATTCCCGTGTCGTTCCCTTCCACACGTTACAATCTAACTGCTAGAAACGTTAGAAATGATTGTTATTCACTATTGCATTCACTACTATTAAATGAAATACGTCCTTCCTTCCTGCAGCACTCAGTCCGAAGATTGGTTGGCACGAGATCTCCAGTCTTCACGTCTTTCTTTCTTCTTCGGTCCTGTGCAGAAGTTCTAGCTACCATCTTTTATAATTTGATCTATGCCCTCCGGTCATGGACTTCCTCTAACTCTTTTTCTCCTGACACATCCCTCAATTTTTGGTTTTAGAAGGCCCATGTTTCTCTATAGATGATAAAAAGTCTTACAACGTTATTTGATAAACCCTCCTTCTCTCCCAGTCTCTTAAAGTCTTCTTCATTTGTTATCATATCTGTTCATTTGATTTTGAAGGTACGGTTGTAACACCACATTCCAAAAGAATTCATAGTCCATGCTCCACATCCATATAGTGCCGCGCTCCAATTATCTGCGAGCCGTGCGTCCGTTACTATCTATTACTGCCGCTCATTAAACTTATTTGTACTTCGTAAACAACAAGTTTGATGGCGTCCTACCAGAGCGAGCATAGTTGCTCACCGTTGGTACTTAACTGCACGCTTGGTTCCTCCACTACCTGAATGTTCGCTTGCTGTTATTACGCATGGTAACTTCTTTTGTGACTCTCGAAGTTTTCCCGGCGTATCGAATATTCCACAAGATTTCGGGATTGCAGCCGGATCTCGTCGACTTCTTTCCACGATATTTCGGCTGACAACCTTACGGCCATCTTCAGGCGAGTGTTTGACACTGGAGATTGCTAGTGCAAGTCGCTCTATTTATACGTAAAAGTGCTGCAAGACGCGCATGCGCAAGTTAGCGTTGCCTGCGCGCCACCTGTCGATTCCAAGGCCCTCTACAATATTACTGCATCTATGGAGATCAAACAAATGCGTGATACAAGTAAAACATGCACGTAGACGTGTCCAAAACAATAAAATGCACAATTTCAATATTAAAATTAAAATTACTTGTCGCTCGACATGTCAGAAGCCATAAAAAGTTTTCTTTTGGTTGATATTAAAGAAATCAACGGATCCCAGGCCTTATTCAATTGAAAGCCACCATCACGATTAATGAGATTCTCCGCCAAACGTATTTCCACGGATTCCTTAACAACTGAATCCCAGAAGGATCTCGATGGGGCCAAGATTTTCGTGGCAGAATAATCCATAGTATGTCCTGTGGAAATACAATGTTCGGCTATGGCCGACTTACTGGGCTGTAAAAGGCGAGTGTGGCGCTCATGTTCAACGCAGCGGTCGTGTATTGTGCGTGTGGTCTGACCAATGTAGGCTTTCCCACACTCGCAAGGTATTTTCTAAATTCCAGCCTTCCGTAATCCCAGATCATCCTTGGCTGAGCCCAGAAGAGCACGAGTCTTTGTAGGTGGCCGGAAGATTGCTTTCACACGATGTTTCTTTAAAATTCTGCCTACTTTCGATGAAATGTTACCGACATATGGGAGAAATGCTCTGGACTTAAACACCTCCTTATCCTCTTGATCTTGTGGGTGATCAAGTTTTTTCATCCTTAAAACAGTACTGACCTGATGTGCAGAATATCCATTATGTTGAAATACAGATTTCAAGTGCTCTAATTCGTCTGCAAGACTGTCTTTATCAGTCACGACATGTGCCCTATGCACAAACGTTCGAAGGACGCCTATAGTTTGTGATGGGTGATGCCAGCTTGACGCCTGCAGGTACAGGTCCGTATGCGTGGGTTTTCGATAGACAGAATGCCCCAATGACCCATTCACCTTGCGATTAACCATGACGTCCAGAAATGGTAGGCAACCATCCTTTTCAACTTCCATCGTAAACAATGTTTGTGTGGATGGAATTCAGATGTTGTAAAAACCGTGACAGCTCTTCTTCACCGTGAGGCCACACTACAAAAGTATTGTTTTGGACACGTCTACGTGCATGTTTTACTTGTATCACGCATTCGTTTGTTCTCCATAGATGCAGTAATATTGTAGAGGGCCTTGGAATCGACAGGTGGCTCGCATGCAACGGTAACTTGCGCATGCGCGTCTTGCGGCACTTTTACGTATAAATAGAGCGACTTGCATTAGCAATCTCCAGTGTCAAACACTCGCCTGAAGATGGCTGTAAGGTTGTCAGCCGAAATATCGTGGAAAGAAGTCGACGAGATCCGGCTGCAATCCCGAAATCTTGTGGAGTAACTTCTTTTGCTCACCAAGGACTGAGAGCCAGTTCGTCGTGTTATGGGTGGTTGTGCTTGACTGAAAAAAATATGCCCAAGACCTTTGAAGAGTTACTACGGCCCTCACCCTTCGTGGACGCGGGTTGGCATTTTCAGTGTAGGCACGTTTCTTGGTGTGTGGATACTGAGCTGCCATCGTTTGCTATACAGCCAAAGATTGGTGTAGAAGGAAAACGGTGAGCACTTCTTCTTACGTGTCATACCAAAGTCATGGTTGCGATTCGTAAAACTACTGTTTTTTGATTAAGGCTTTGTAGAAATTTAATTTGGGTTCTCGCGTATAATGCTGACTAGCATTAATTAATGGCTGTCATATTTGCTTTAATACTCAATCTGGATCTGCATTCCAAGTAACCAGACCTCGCCCAAGCTTTTCTTAAGACGCTTTTAAAAGGCAATACGTTGCCAAGTGAAACTCTTTTTCTGTTTGATACAATGATGGCTGAGTATAGAAGAATTAATCTTTTTTAAATCGTACGTTTCCTCTTCAAACGCGCATTTGATAAAACTGACACGAGAGATTAATTGTTTTGAACTAATTCTTCCTTTTAAACACTCATGTGTTATTTTTCATTTTTAATTTAAAATTACTGAACGGAAATATAAAAACTTGTGTTGGTCACAGTTGAAGCCTGAAAGGGGTCTAAGACGTCTTACGGTGTGCGATCTGCTATTCATTTCTGTTGTCATTACCTTGTGGCTATGTCGTTCTATTTCTTACTCTGTGTATTTTTTTATCGAAACTTAATCTGAGCTGTATGAAGGGATCTGAGCGATGTCTGGACTAAACGTGATTATTAACCAAAGGTGTTCGTATGTTCGTGTAGATAGCCTGACATGTCCGACATCACAGACACCACTGGTGGTACAGCGGATGCTGTTGTAGTGCCAGTCTCGTTTATGTTCCAAATATCTTTCGATCCAAAGTTGTATCGTCTCATTACAGTAGCCAGGATAACGAAAAAGTCGTCAAAGTTTGTTTATTGAAGCTAGAGGCTCGGTTTAAGCTGGTAGCTTCAGGAGCTCTGACAAATCTTTGTGTCTCTTCTTGAACCCAGAAAACCTGTCAGCCCCAGCTTGTCGATATTCAGTCTGTTTTGCAGGTACTTCAGCCCATTAGGTATAGCTAACTCGTATCACAATTTTCGTACTTATTTTGGACTGAGACTTTGACGTATTCTGCCAGTTCATTGTCAAGAGGAACTGTCAGAATAAGTCTGTTATGGTAGTAGCCTACTTTCAGTAAAGGTCGGGTCATCCTCAACAGAAATTTTTTTACAGCAACGGTATTTATATCGTAAACTTTGGCAACAGTGCTTATGGATTTATTTTCCAGTTTCACCATTAGTGCAGTTTTCAGCTTAGTGTATTCTGATGCTTTACCTTTTTCTTTCCTTTCGAAATTTCTACGCATCTTGATAAGGAAAACGACAAAAAGATAAGATGGTATCAGAATTTGGAACGCTAATACTTTCGCAGGGATGGTTGTCCCGCCTGACAGCTATCCCCGTTGGTTGTGCGACAAGGAACGTTATTTTGAAACTTTTGCTAATATCCAGCTTTGTGTGTTTCATAACGGTTTAGAAAGACGGCACGTAATATATTGAATTATACGTTACGTAACTGTAGAATACGATCATCAATATAGAAAAGGGGTCTGTAGTTAAATGGGCCTATAGTAATGCTTTAAATTTTACTCGCCGGCACGAGTAACAGAGAAATATGAACAGCTACTAATTCTCTCGACGGGAACAACTGAACCTTCACACAACAGATGCAGATAGTGCTGCCACTCTTAACAAGTACATTCCAGTACAGTGTAACATCTGGTGGCCGAGTTATTTATTATGGGACAATCAACTCGTGTGACTACCATACGTGATCTCCCCCAAGGGCAAATCAGGGTGCACACAACTATATTCGAGTATGAACGTCGAGATGTGGAAAAGGAAGGGAGTAATGTGCGCAATCGTAACAGGTGGCAGGACGGATTCCGGCATAGTTCCTCCAATAGACTGCCCGTAAGTGAAGCATGTCGACGGAACCTCAGTTTCGACATTGTGCACAAGTATAAAGCTGCAGCCCGCACTCGTACGTTTAAAAGTCCAAGTCCGCATACATGCGGAGGGAGGGTGAGGGTGTCGTTGCAGACTTTAAATAGGAATACAGCAAGAAGGTAATTTCCAAATGCCGCCTCTACGTACTATCGCTGGCGGTGGTAAGAGAACCTGAGCCACGTGTATTAACTTGGTAGCCACGTGAAGGTTAAGAAACTGGACACGCTGTAGGAGGTCCATGCGTCGAAGTAGGTTCTGGCGGACTTCTCTGCATATCGCCAGCAGCCAACGTCTAATAGTTCATGGTAGCCGTGCGACACACATCTCGTGTAAATGTAATGCCCAAATATCTCATCGAATCCATCTATGGGAGAGGGGGCTATGCAGCCCTCCTAGAGGCCCTTCCCAATATGCATCGCCGCCGAGTTGGCTATATTCATGAGGCTTCTCGCCACCAATCCATATCGCTTGATCTATTCAAGCAGGAGCGGCTTCATCACTTGATTGGACCAGCAGTAGAAGGTCATCAGAATACACTCTGCAGCTGAAGGTGTGGCCCCTCAACATAATACCTGAAAGTCTACGTTTTGGACCTCCTATGAGCAGCTCTAATGCAATCGCGTAAAAAATCATGGAGGGTGGGCATTCTTGTCGAACTGAACGCTAAATTGGTAAGGGACCCGCCGTGTATCCACTTACCAGACCATGAGATGATGCTCCGCGTAAAAGGAGCAAAATTACGTCGAGGAAGCCAGATGCAAAGCGCATGCGGGCAAGAACTGTCATAAGAAACTTATGGTGCACTAATAAATGAAAAGCGCTAGTTTTCGTTTCTTCTAGAGTTTTACTCTCATTGTGTTAACCAGTTTTCGGCATACAAAGCCATCTTCAGACATTTACTCTGTATTGTCACCAAAAAAGTTACACTGTTTATATACAACATTGGAAGAGAAGTTACACATCTAGATTGAGGCAGAAACGTACATTAAATAACATCTTTGGGAGTGTGGTGGTAATGCACTGTAAAAAGTAAAAAGTTAAACAGTAAATAAATGAAAATGGAGTAAGCTGGAAGAAAACTTTAACACAAAACAAGAACAGCAAGCCTACATAACTAAACCTATAAAATAGAATAAAATTAGTACCTGACAAGGCTACTTCATGAAATATAAAACATGGAGAGTGATACACAAACCAATTAAAATCAGAAAGAGTTGTCAGTGCAACTACAGAATATATAAGGAACTTCAGCAATATCAATAAGATAAACAGAAATAAATAAATGCAGGAAAGAGGTCGAGTGTGAGGGAACATACAGTAAATGCAATCATTGAGAGTGTGGTAGTACTGCACTTTAAAAGGTAAAAAATCTGAAGAACACACAAATACAAAGGAACAAACAGGAAAAACATTAACAGTATACTCAAAACTGTGCTATGTAACAGTCTGCACTAAATAAATGAACCAACTAAATAAAAGCAATACTTGGTGAGAAAACTACAAGAGGTATTGAACATGGAAAGTGGTACAACTACCAGAAAAAGAAACCCTTAACAACTGAAACTGCAGCCTGTATAAATCACATAGACAATTTCAATAAAATAAAAGGAAATAAAATAAAAGAAGGAAAATGGGAGACATGTAGGAACAGACAGCGTGGGAAGTAATGGAAAACAGAGAGGATTATGTGAATTTTAAGAGAGGGGAAGTGTTAAGCTGTGTCTGGTCATTTAGGTTTAGATCTGGACTGTGAGCTAGATGTTTTTGACTTCACAGAGGTTCCAGCGGTTTGGGTTTATGGCCATCGTTTGCTAGGTGAAGGACATGGGACTGTGGCTGGTAGCTGCGACCCTCTCTCAGTACATGCTCAGCAAATGCGGAGTCAGAATTCTGACCTCCAGCTGCGTTCATATTCAGCCAGCCCAGCTCTGCCTGACTGAACGATGTAAGACTTGTCACAATCGGAACAGGTAATTTTGTATATCCAATTGTTGGCTAATAACGGGATCTTATGCCTGCTGTTGAAAACACGCTGGGCTGCGGTGTTCTTAACATAGCAGCAAAGCCTAGCAGACTTTCACTGCTTTGGCTACAATCTGTGATACCTCTCCTGGACAGAGGAAGAGCATGCAGATGGGGTATAGACGAGGGCTATAATTTTCCGTTTTTATTTTCTATGCAAGAAGTGGTCAATAAGGACTGGACTGTAGCCTTTGGTTGAGGCACTAAATTTTATTGTATTTAACTCTGCTTTAAAACCATCTGTGGACATGGGGACAAATATGACAGTGTACTGAGTGTTGCATGTTTGTGTGCTAAGGGGTGCTGTCAGCAAGAAGGTTTTACTGTGTCTGTAGTTGTAGTTTTTCTATAAATTTTGAAGTAATGTGTGCGTCTACTGATGCCAGCGGTCGGATCTAAGAAGTTTATGGATTTTTTGCCAATCTTCATTCTTATCAGAATATTGCTATGTTTATTGTGTGGGTTTTGCAAAAACGTGTTGAGCTGTCTTGTAGTAGCAGTCCTCATGCAGAGGACATATCTAAACCAGTACTTGATATTTGAACTCAAAGGTTCTTTTTTCAGAAAATGTTGTTCAAAATGGGCCATTAATATTTCAGCGAACAGTTGACTGAGAGGGGAACCCATAACTAAGCTATCTAATTCTTTATAAAGAGTCTCTTGGAACTGGAAATAGTTCTGTGCCAATTATGTCTGAGTGACCAGTCTCAAGTCATTGACATTAGACTTGTACATCAACTCTGTCAGAATATCAATGCATTCCACTACTGGAATATTGGGAAACAAGAGACAGACATCATAGGATACTAATTTATCACTGTGTGAGACAGATATACCTTTTATCTTGTTTCCAAGGTCCTCAGAGTCTGAAATACCGTGCTTTGGTTTGAATTTAGTGTTGCTCTTAATTAAAGTGTCTAGTCTACTAGCTAGTTTGTAAGATGGCGCAGTGAATGATGATACAACTGGACAAATAGGAACACCTTGTTTATGGATTGTAGGAAGCCCATACATTCTAGGAGGCACTGGGTTCATATAAGTTAACATTTTTGCTTAAAAATCATACTTTTGTATGAAATGATTGCACATTAAACATGTTCTTTGAACAATGTAGTAGGATCTTTAGGAAGGACTTGAAAGAGCATGATATTCAGTAAATCATTAACTTTATTCACATAATCTCGTTAGTCCAGAAGAACAATACTGCTGCATTCATCAGATTTTGTGACAATGCTATCTTGTTGTATGTAATTTCTGTTTTAAGAACTAGAGGGTGTGAAAATCAATACCCTGTGGGAAGTTACACTCAAATCTGGTTTCTTTCTTTAGTGCATTGGCAAGTAAATATTTCGCAGTGGTGTCTTTCGTTAGAACATATTCACTATCTACTTTCATAACATCCAGTTGTTTTTCTGATGGAGGGTGGGAAGGAGCATATTTCAAACCTTTCTCAAGCTCTCTTTGTTCACTTGGTGACAGAATCCAATTCTATAGGTTAATTACACTTTGGGAAAACTTTTGTTTGGAATCTTGGGTTAGAGGTGCACTCAAATTGCTAATCATATATAATTACCTGTCGTGCTACAAAAATTCATCATGAATAAGATACTTACACTTTGACGAAATTCACTATCAAAAACGTCAAAGTCACAGGGATGTAACTTCGATGTGATAGTTATATGTACCACTTTTATATGAGTACACAAGTTGTCACCATCACGGTTTTGATCCTGATGTTCGTCAAAGTGTAAGTGATATTATTCATGATGTACTTTTCTGACGCCGGCCGGGGTCGCAGAGCGGTTCTAGGCGCTACGATCTGGAACCGCGCGACCGCTACGGTCGCAGGTTCGAATCCTGCCTCGGGCATGGATGTGTGTGATGTCCTTAGGTTAGTTAGGTTTAAGTAGTTCTAACTTCTAGGGGACTGATGACCTCAGAAGTTAAGTCCCATAGTGCTCAGAGCCATTTGAACCATTTTTTACTTTTGTAGCAGGGCAGGAAATTATTTATGATTAGGAATGTGAATGCACCTCTAACACCAAATTGGTTTTGTTTTTTAATACAAACTGTTCTGTAGGCATGCTGTTCCTGTTTTGTGTTAATGATTTTTCCTGTTTACTCAGTTTATATTTATTTGCAGTTCAGCTTTTTACTTTTTACAGTGGATTACCACCACACTGTCAACGATGTTATTTACTTTACGTTTCTGTTTCAATCTAGATGTGTTACTTCTCTTCAAGTGTTGTATACAAAACGTGTAACTTCTTTGGTGACAATACTCAGTAAATGTCTGAACATAGTCTTGTAAGCCGAAAACCGGTTAACACAATAAAACTGATACTGTAGAAGAAAAGCAAACTGGCGCTTTCATTTACTGTATTGTTGTTCTACCAGGAACCGACGGAAGATTCAGATAACATTATGGCGCATTCTGTCAAAAGAGTGATCAAAGCCAATTGAGATTACAACATTTCGAAGGCTACAGGATGTGGCGAGAGCTATCAAATCCCAACACTCGCCAGCGTCCGTTCGCATGTTGGTCTCTCCTCTTTGTGTAGTTCGCTCAATTGAAAGGATTAGTGGCAGAACCTTCTTCATGTGCTCTGCTGGGAGTCGGGAAAAGATCTTCTAGTCCGAACTTAACATTGTAATCAGGTGGCTGTCTTCGATCAACCGACCTTTTGAAGCATTGCGTATTAGGATGAGTTGCCCATCGAAGAAGGCAGGTGGTTCGCAAAAACCGGGGAATATCTGCTCTTGATACATGGTGATCCAACGTGGCATCATCAGGATGAGGAAAATCCGACTGAACTCGAGCGGCATCCGTCTGGCCCAGACGACTTGTTAAGTGCATACTCAATGTCTCCTGTGTAATCTCCGGTAAAAGCGACGATACTGCTGTGTTGTCGAGGGTGTGCGACAA
Organism: Schistocerca cancellata; assembly: GCF_023864275.1. Lineage (NCBI taxonomy): Eukaryota > Metazoa > Arthropoda > Insecta > Orthoptera > Acrididae > Schistocerca > Schistocerca cancellata. Next base: position 537,220,287 of record NC_064628.1, on the reverse strand, counting down.
GTGCTGCAAAGAGTCGTTATCGGCCCCCTCCTCTGTATTCTCGTTCTGTAAAACGTCAATAATGGTCTGCAAAGCCCTGCATGAGGGTTGCGTTGGTAGTTAAGGATCGACCATCCGGCAAAGCGAGGTCCGTGATCAGCTGTCTTTGGCGTCGGCGGCTCTCAAGCAGCACGTGATGCATCATTGGGATTTCTTCGCTCGCTCTGTCTTGAAGCTGCGACCGCACGACGTCCCCTTCCTTATAGCCGTGTAAGCACTTTGGCTTTCATTCGGCGGCTTTCCATCTGTCAGTCTGTTGACGGCCAGTGATGAATTCAGAGGGTGGCCCGGGGGGGGGAGGGGGAAGTCCCTCCCCCCCCCCGGAAATTGGAAATTCCCCCCCAAGGAATTCATATCTATAGTTGTGGTGAAACATAAAAATTATCACTTGGTCTGTTAACTTGTACCGTTGTGACAAAATTTAAATTACGCCAGCTGCTGTTGCTAACGAAGTTAGGAGTCAACTATGGAGAAGTCGTGAGGACATGCAGTTTTTACAAGCAAAATGAACGTGTAACACAGTAGGTAGTGACTGGGTCCCTATAGTTTCGTTTCGTTACTTACCGGTTCGGTTTGGAACACTTAGCGTCGATTGTTCTGTTTTTATTATTATTATTATTGCCAACACCAACAAATTAGCAGTTGCTGTATAATAAGTGTGCGGTAAAGCTAAGCGTTGCAAGGTTGGCAGCCTTTGCTCTCTCATGTCTTCCCTCACCGCACCTCCAATCGGCCTAACGTGTAAGTTAATCCCTTAGCTACGCAGGCCACCCTCGCTGCGAACTTTATTCTTATCCGCCACTCGTATCTATACTTTATTTGCCCTTAGAATAAACCAGATGTCGCAAAACACGTACCCGGGTATTGCTACGAAATTGGAAGTAGCATCTGACATTATAAAAGATTGTTTTAATTTTTTTACTGCATTACTGGGAATATTTCCAAGATTTAATAGCCATATAGATTTTTCCTAACCGATGAGTCCAAAGCTCAAACTAAATATTTGTGTAGGCTTGACAGCGATTTTCGCAGTGTCAATGGGGATACACAATTTTTGCCTAAAGAAGCGGTACATTCCACCATGAGTGGGACGTTTGGCAACGCTGCTCTACGAGTAAAATTTAGGGTTTCATTGTTGCATAAAAACTCAATGCGTTGTTGAAACTGTTGTAAGGTTGTAACAGTCAGTCAACAGGTTACTATGGAAGTGTGATGTGGTTATGTAGTGTACTACGTGCAGTCTTCGTCAGTTTATAACATAAAAGAAGTGTTAGTGCCGAAATACAATGTCAAAACAACAAACTTTAATTTCTTTCTTTTCTAATAAAAGACAGTGTATTGCAAAAGACAAAGACGAGTGTGAGTCTACTGAAAGAAGTGCTAGTGATTGTGACGATGAATTGCGAAGGTCTACCAAGTCTCCAGTTTCCCTTCTACAGTTTTCAAACGATAAATGTGCTATTTCTGGCCCATCCGTAAATTGCAATTCTAAACAAAATATTGAACGCGAAATTAAGTATCAGCAAAAATGGGAGTGTAAGTACAATTGGTTGTACTTTGATCACGAGCAGGGTGGGGCTTTCTGCAAATTGTGTGAAGTGCATTTAAAAAACGGTATCGTAGCTCTACAGAAAACAGGAGGAGTGTTCATTTCTGTACCTTTCACTGAATTTAGAAAAGCTATCGGAAGCACGGAAAAACTAGAAAAGCACGCCAACTCAGAGAAACATGCAAGAGCCGTTGCACTTGAAAATTGTAGATTACAGGGATTAAACGCTCCAGTTCATACACAGATATTTAAACAAAATGAAAATGAGAAAGCTTTAAGCCGTCAAGCATTGTCATCGTTAATTCGGAGTCTGTATTTCCTTAGAAAGGAAGAAATACCCCACACAACAAACTATGAACCTCTAATTCGTAAGGTAGTACTAAAAAGGGACATTAATCTTGAAAAGTAGTTAAAATTTCAGAGCGAAAGGTCCACTTATCTTAGTAAGTATACTGCGTCAGAATTGTTGAGTTGTTTGGGAGAATCTTTAGACTTTCAGGATGAAACACTTCTCCATGACAAAGATTTTCCATTAATGGCAGACGAAACTGCAAATGTCTCCACCCAAAGTGAACTGTCTTTAGTAGTTCGATATGTTACACCGTCTCCATCGTTTGAAGTGAAGGAAAGGTTTTTATGTTCAAAAATGGTTCAAATAGCTCTGAGCACTATGGGACTTAACTTCTGAGTTCATCAGTCCCCTAGAACTTAGCACTACTTAAACCTAACTAACCTAAGGACATCACACACATCTATGCCCGAGGCAGGATTCGAACCTGCGACCGTAACGGTCGCGCGGTTCCAGACTGTAGTGCCTAGAACCGCTCGGCCACCCCGGCCGGCAAAGGTTTTCATGTCTCGTTAAGTTGAAAAGCACTTCAGCTGAATCCATATTTACAGCAATTGATACTGAACTAAAGAAAATAAAACTTTTTTACGACAGATTATTATCTTGTTCTTTCGACGGTGCTGCTAATTTTAGTGGTTTTATCTCAGGAGTCCGCACTCGGTTGTCAGAGAGGAAGGGCCATAAGCTGCCATACATTCACTGTAGAGCACATGTTTTGTCAGTTGCAGCCACCAGCTCTAGGAATAAACATCCCATTATAAAACGCACATTACATGTTGTTAAAGACATTAACAAACTTTTTCATGGTTCTTCCAAACGAGAAAACGTTTTGCATGAAATTCAGTGTGCTTTAGATCAACCTGTTTTAAAAATACCCGAAGCTGTTGAAATCCGATGGTTAAGTACCTATCGCACAGTTCATGCTATTTTCCTAACCTACAAGTCCATTGGACGTGCGGATTTAACAAGTTTAGCTGGACGAATCTTGTAAGAAATGATGAATTCCAATTTCATTGTAGGTTTAGTGATTTTAGACGATACGTTAAATGCAATCTCAAACTTATGGAAAGTTTTGCAGAGCCAAACACTTAAAATTTTGCAAATCCCTCTAATTGTTTCTGGAACTCTGGAACATTTAAGACACATCGACTGTCTTTGTGACTGCGATGGACATTGTGCAGAAAATGAAACTCTTAAAAAAATTAAAACACTGTAGGAGGACGCAACAGAAGTTAAAGGTGTGCTATTCACGAACGTAAAGGAGCAGATTCAAGCTATGAAAAGCGCAAGGAAATTTGTTAAAAGTATGATTGAGCAACGGTTTGATGAGAAGGCAATAAAAGTGATAGAACTAAGTGCATATTTTGAAAGTTTTAAAAAATTTCTAGAGTTTAATGATAATGATTGTAAAGAACTGTGCTTGATTTTGGGACTTACAAACGTCTACGCTGTTATTGCAGACTTGCATTCTTTTAGGTAAGTTGTTAGTAATAAATTAGACGATACGTCTTCTGATGTTGCTTCTTTCATCCTGAGAGCCGACATCGGCTACGAAGCACCATGGACACTCTCTGAATGTGTACTGTGCATTCCCATTTCGACTTACAGTGTGGAAAGCTCAGAGTGATGACAAAATTAAGGAATAGGGTGGGTCAGGAAACGCTCCAAGCTTGTGTAAAGATTTCAACTGAAGGGGTCGACGAGCCAACAGAGAGTTTTATTGACGACGTCATCAAGAGATATGCTGTCAAAAAGCCTCGACGTATTAGTTTGATGTAAATGTGAGGTTTTTACATGCAATAAAAAATTGCAATGAAAAATTTTAAATATTAATAGCGCTGCTACGTCTTTAGAACGCTAACTCCTTAAATTTTAAGCCTATAACCTTGTCCTCCCCCCCCGCCCCCCCCGTCCCGTAAAGCTATATATCCCCCCCCCCCCCTAGGGGAAAGTGGCTGTATTCATCACTGGCGACGGCTGTTGTGATGCGAGTTTACGGAGCATCGTATAATAAAAGTGCAAATCGTATCGATGCCATGTAGCGATGTCCTTTCCATATTGAGTTAGTACCCGCCGGAACGCTGATTTTGCAGTCTATCCAACATGTCAACGTCGAAGCGTACTATGGAAGATACGTTTCTCAGTCCACGAACGTGGCGGAGGTAATCTGACGGCATTCTGTGTCGTGGAGGTGTACCACATTCATCTTCCACATACCACGACTGGGCCATTACACGTTGTTGCTGGAGGTTGACCGTCCATATAAGCGCACTATAGTCTGAGATGGCAAGAGGCCACCGTTCAGCGTCCAACACTCGCTGCGCAAAATCATGCGCGACACAGATGCTATCAAGACCACTGGCCGAGTGACTAATAAGATACATGTGTCCGTGCACTTTCTCCTAAGTACCGATGAGATGCAGATCACTCGACAATATTGGAAGTTCTTGACAAGTCGAAAAGTGTGGGACCTGGTCTCTGGTGAGGAGCACACTGTTAAAATCGCCGCCGAATATGACCGTAGAGACCAAGAAACACAGGGGTGACTTCCTCTGAGCGATCTTGCGCGGCGTTTGTCGGTTCCCGAAGGAGCAGGCACGTTGATAATACGTGTACCTGGCGCCGTGACCTCCAACCCTCTGGCTGAGCGGTGGCGAGTAAAGTCTTGCATGGCAATATCGTTACGCACTAGTTTATGCGTACCGTCTCATCACCCGGTGTCACATATCTTGCATAACCATAGAAGTCGGGGAGGGACGCGAGTTGCAGTTCCTGCAATCAACCAAAGTTAATATCCAACGGACGAAGCCTCTCTCGCAGTAGATGTATCTTCACTGTTGATCTAATAGTATGGAGGTTAATTATGGTTATACGGTAAGCCAGTCGTCGAATTGCAGTGTTCCCGCGTCCGGAACAGATCCTCGGTTGTCCGTCGTAAGTAACAACGGCACGGCATCTGTCAATATAGAGATATGAGGGAACATGTCTCTCAGTTTCAATTCTGATCTGTTTTACTCCACTGAGAACAGGATACGTTCGGAATTGTGTCAATCTTTCCGCGACACGGCTTAGGACCCTGCCGTATGTGAGAAGAGCCGACTCGACTTCTTCTGCTGGGAGTTCAAATGGAAGTTCAAATACCCTGATCGTGTGGAGTCCCAAACCAGCAAGCTGATGCTTGGCAGGAGCCGGGGCTCGGTTCCATTTCCCGAAGGATCCACTCAAATGTTGCAGCACTGATGATCTTTATATAGTCTGTTCTGACCACAATGAATAAATGTAAGCCAATGATGTCGACCGCTGTGTTTTTCATCTCATCTTGTAAAAATCGTTCGACTTAGAGAGCTTTTCGTCACGAAAGAACGTTTCGGAACGAAAACTTGAGGATACATTTTCTGTATTGGTTTGTAATGCTGATCTAAATGTTTAAGGTGAAGCGTACGAAGCGGCTGAGTACTGAATAAACAAACACCAGAACTTAATCCGTGGTGAGGATACAAACAGCACGTCCGCACTGCTGCCCTGCCAAAGGCAAACTGCCCGAACACTTCCTCTCAAACCCAAAGTCTCAAACTTCCATGTACAAGTAGCGCCCCCACCCAGTAGCTCCACTGCTCATAGCATTCGCTAACTCCCGCAGGGGTTCAGAATACATAGTGAATCCGCGCTGTAAGCACATATAGCCGTCCTCGCGAAGTTACTACTGTTGCCAGTAAAAAATTTTCCTAGTTAGATAGCGTTACCAAGGATTCACGTTTGGAAATCTTGGGTACAAGGCAGGGTAAACGGTGTTCAGAATTTGCTTTGAACGCACAATTTAAAAATTCCAAGAGACGATAGCATTTCAAAAGTCTTTCTGACACGAAATTGTTTTCGTTCTCCGAGCTTGGGATGACCACCATGTCACTAGGAAAGTTTTCCTGGCATCAAATCAGTGTCCCTACATGCTCAGAGTGGCCCTGTGCCGGCATCCAGCACGGTATCTGTTGAGACGAGTTGTCACAAATGAATTGGGTTCTAAACAGGTGATAGTTGACATGATTATTGCACATGTAGGATGTAAGAGTTGAAGTATGTTTACAGTTAAAATGACTGCTTACCTTATGTTATACAACTTCTTCTTTGCTGTGACTATGGTTTACGGTGTGGGCACAGTTCTATACATTGATAGAACCAGTCTTACTTTTGTGATGAAATAGACTGTTGTTCTCCCCCCATGAATCATGGACCTTGCCGTTGGTGGGGAAGCTTGCGTGCCTCAGCGATACCGATAGCCGTACAGTAGGTGCAACCACAATGGAGGAGTATCTGTTGAGAGGCCAGACAAACGTGTGGTTCCTGAAGAGGGGCAGCAGCCTTTTCAGTAGTTGCAAGGGCAACAGTCTGGATGATTGACTGATCTGGCCTTGTAACACTAACCAAAACGGCCTTGCTGTGCTGGTATTGCGAACGGCTGAAAGCAAGGGGAAACTACGGCCGTAATTTTTCCCGAGGGCATGCAGCTTTACTGTATGGTTAAATGATGATGGCGTCCTCTTGGGTAAAATATTCGGGAGGTAATATAGTCCCCAATTCGGATCTCCGGGCGGGGACTACTCAAGAGGACGTCGTTATCAGGAGAAATAAAACTGGCGTTCTACGGATCAGAGCGTGGAATGTCAGATCCCTTAATCGGACAGGTAGGTTAGAAAATTTAAAAAAGGGAAATGGATAGGTTAAAGTTAGATATAGTGGGAATTAGTGAAGTTCGGTGGCAGGAGGAACAAGACTTCTGGTCAGGTGACTACAGGGCTATAAACACAAAATCTAATAGGGGTAATGCGGGAATACGTTTAATAATGAATAGGAAAATAGGAATGCGGGTAAGCTACTGCAGACAGCATAGTGAACACATTATTGTGGCCAAGATAGATACGAAGCCCACCCCTACTACAGTAGTACAAGTCTATATGCCAACTAGCTCTGCAGATGACGAAGAAATTGAAGAAATGTGTGATGAAATAAAAGAAATTATTCAGATAGTGCAGGGTGACGAAAATTTAATAGTCATGGGTGACTGGAATTCGGTAGTAGGAAAAGAGAGAGAAGGAAACGTAGTAGGTGAATATGGATTGGGGCTAAGAAATGAAAGAGGAGCCGCCTGGTAGAATTTTGCACAGAGCACAACTTAATCATAGCTAACACTTGGTTCAAGAATCATAAAAGAAGGCTGTATACGTGGAAGAAGCCTGGAGATACTGACAGGTTTCAGATAGATTATCTAATGGTAAGACAGAGGTTTAGGAACCAGGTTTTAAATTGTAAGACATTTCCAGGGGCAGATGAGGACTCTGACCACAATCTATTGGTTATGACTTGTAGATTAAAACTAAAGAAACTGCAAAAAGGTGGGAATTTAAGGAGATGGGACCTGGATAAAGTGAAAGTTTCAGGGAGCACATAAGGGAACAATTGACAGGAATGGGGGAAAGAAAAACAGTAGAAGAAGAATGGGTAGCTTTGAGGGGTGAAGTATTGAAGGCAGCAAAGGATCAAGTAGGTAAAAAGACGAGGACTAGTAGAAATCCTTGGGTAACAGAAGATATATTGAATTTAATTGATGAAATGAGAAAATATAAAAACGCAGTAAATGAAGCAGGCAGAAAGGAATACAAACGTCTCAAAAATGAGATCGACAGGGAGTGCAAAATGGCTAAGCAGGGATGGCTAGAGGATAAATGTAAGGATGTAGAGGCTTATCTCACTAGGGGTAAGATAGATACTGCCTACAGGAAAATTAAAGAGACCTTTGGAGATAAGAGAACCACTTGCATGAACATATAGAGCTCAGATGGAAACCCAGTTCTTAGCAATGAAGGGAAAGCAGAAAGGTGGAAGGAGTATATAGAAGGTCTATACACGGGCGATGTACTTGAGGGCAATATTATGGAAATGGAAGAGGATGTAGATGAAGATGAAATGGGAGATACGATACTGCGTGAAGAGTTTGACAGAGCACTGAATGACCTAAGTCGAAACAAGGCCCCCGGAACAGACAACATTCCATTGGAACTACTGACGGCCTTGGGAGAGCCAGTCCTGACAAAACTCTACCATCTGGTGAGCAAGATGTATGAAACAGGCGAACTACCCTCAGACTTCAAGAAGAATATAATAATTCCAATCCCAAAGAAAGCAGGTGTTGACAGATGTGAAAATTACCGAACTATCAGTTTAATAAGTCACACCTGCAAAATACTAACACGAATTCTTTACAGACGAATGGAAAAACTGGTAGAAGCCGACCTGGGGGAAGATCAGTTTGGATTCCGTAGAAATGGTAGAACACGTGAGGCAATACTGACCCTACGACGCATCTTAGAAGCTTGATTATGGAAAGGCAAACCTACGTTTCTAGCATTTGTAGACTTAGAGGAAGTTCTAGACAATGTTGACTGGAAGACTCTCTTTCAAATTCTGAAGGTGGCAGGGGTAAAATACAGGGAGCGATATGCTATTTACAATTTGTACAGAAACCAGATGGCGGTTATAAGAATTGAGGGACATGAAAGGGAAGCAGTGGTTGGGAAGGGAGTGAGACAGGGCTGTAGCCTATCGCCGATGTTATTCAATCTATATATTGAGCAAGCAGTGAAGGAAACAAAAGAAAAATTCGGAGTAGGTATTAAAATCCATGGAGAAGAAATAAAAGCTTTGAGGTTCGCCGATGACATTGTAATTCTGTCAGAGACAGCAAAGGACTTGGAAGAGCAGTTGAACGGAATGAATAGTGTCTTGAAAGGAGGATATATGATGAACATCAACAAAAGCAAAACGAGGATAATGGAATGTAGTCGAGGTAACTCGGGTGATGCTGAGGGAATTAGATTAAGAAATGAGACACTTAAAATAGTAAAGGAGTTTTGCTATTTTGGGAGCAAAATAACTGATGATGGTCGAAGTAGAGAGGATATAAAATGTAGACTGGCAATGGCAAGGAAAGTGTTTCTGAAGAAGAGAAATTTGTTAACATCGAGTATAGATTTAAGTGTCAGGAAGACATTTCTGAAAGTATTTGTATGGAGTGTAGCCATGTATGGATGTGAAACGTGGACGATAAATAGTTTGGACAAGAAGAGAATTGAAGCTTTTGAAATGTGGTGCTACAGAAGAATGCTGAAGATTAGATGGGTAGATCACATAACTAATGAGGAAGTATTGAACAGGATTGGGGAGAAGAGAAGTTTGTTGCACAACTTGACTAAAAGAAGGGATCGGTTGGTAGGACATATTCTGAGGCATCAAGGGATCACCAATTTAGTATTGGAGGGCAGCGTGGAGGGTAAAAATCGTAGAGGGAGACCAAGAGATGAATACACTAAGCAGATTCAGAAGGATGTAGGTTGCGGTAGGTACTGGGAGATGAAGAGGCTTGCACAGGATAGGGTAGCATGGAAAGCTACATCAAACCAGTCTCCGGACTGAAGACCAGAACAACAACATTAAACATGGTCCAACTTTGGACACGGCACTCTTCTCGCTGCTTGCTGTGGGCTTGGCATTGAATGGAACACAGACTGATGTAGGACTGTCTTCGTGTTCGGGTGTCAGTCTATTTCAAGACAGGCTGCCGACCATGGTGCAGAGAACTTTGGGAGTGTCTTTCGACTTACATATCACTAGTGTGGCCCGCAATGCTCCGATAGCTATGAGCATCTTTGTGGTGTCGATACCCATGCGCCACTGCCACGCCTATTGACTACACCATACTATACCACCGTAGTCATCAGGAGGTATTTCTTCTGGAATGTTCCTGACGTTCACCCTGCCACCCTCAATTATTCCTATGAACATTGTCGTCCACTAGTAGTCCATTAGTAGTACACGGACTCTCGCATTTTTGCAAACACCATGCCTTGATCTTGCTTTTGTAATCGGTGTTTCTCCTTCTATATCGGTCGTTAAAATTTCCTAAATGTGTAATTGCGGATGACTGTTTTGACTGCTGCTAACTTCGCTTGTTGCTCGAGTCTCTCTTTATTTTTACACTCATTTAGTGAAGCTTTGGATTAGCAGTATTATTGGCTAGTCTTTCAAGCAGCTGCCACTTTTGTTCGTTACGGATTACGTCCATGAAGAGCACTAACTGGAAATATGGAACTGGAGAAACACAACGTCCTCCTAGAAGAAGAGCCCATGCCTACCATTCGGCTCTCCTATCCTGTGTGGGGGACGAAGAGCGCGATGGTGGGAAAGCCATGCTATAGTAGCACCGTGCTGCAAGAAAGTCTCCTCCCACCCGAAGCTGACGACCTCTGCGATTCCAATGAGATGTAAACACCAGAACCACATGCTGAAATACTGTTTTCTGCAACGCGTGGCCGGCCGCGGTGGTCTCGCGGTTCTAGGCGCTCAGTCCGGAACCGCGCGACTGCTACGGTCGCAGGTTCGAATCCTGCCTCGGGCATGGATGTGTATGATGTCCTTAGGTTAGTTAGGTTTAAGTAGTTCTAAGTCCTAAGGGACTGATGACCACAGCTGTTAAGTCCCATAGTGCTCAGAGCCATTTGAGCCATTTGCAACGCGTGCATAAAAGTAAAACATTTTAAAATTCATTTGTCTCTATTGGAAAATCTGACTATTTTCCATATCAGTAGTCCCCAAGCTTTCTGACACCGTTACCCATAAACGAGATCAAACGTCGTTCAATAACGTAAATGAACATTGGGGATCTAATTTAAATGTTAGACTGTAAAAAAAAAATATTTCTCTTAGCTTTAAAGTGACGTATTATTTATAATACTGCTTAGTTAATGTTCAGACAGCTGAAACTCACTCAATTTCTACATTTTTCACTAAACCAAAAAATAAAGAGTCAATAGAGTGTTTCGTTCTGCCTATTTTTAACTGTCCTTCCTATATCTGGTTTGGTGCCCGCCACGCGACTTCGGAAGTAGTGTGCTAAATTCATTCAGTTCTTCACCTTTGTTTTCATTCACAACACAAGTGAAACGTCTGCTTTCACACAGGTTAGTGTAGCGAATGGATTCATCATTTTTAAGAGTTCTTCCAATAGCTCCTAGCGACAGATCGTTCGATAGAACAGTGACAGTTCCACTGTACGAATATCTGTGTATAGTGTGTTGCCTTCTACTTTCACTCGAATTTCACTATCTGGAAATTCCTTCATCCACTGAAACGGGTCTTAGAACCCAGGTGAAAATCTGAAATATAGTTATTATTAAAGTTTATTATTGGAGGCAAGTGATTACTACCACTGGATTGAGATACAAAGCAAGAAACAGACTACCAAAGCTGATATTTAATGCTTTTGGTTAACTGAATAAATTTTCGAGATGATGCTTTAATGCGTTGAAAAGATACCTATATTGGGAGAAACTATCGTAAAAAAAGTAAATATTATGAGAAACTACAATTTGTTTGGTATGTTTGACGCTTGGCGTATCTTTGAATGTAAATATCAAGAGAAACCGCAGTTACTCGGAATGTTTAACACTTTGAGCATCTTTGCATGCCGAACACATGGGTGACACGTATTCTTTGGCTACCAGAGATTGTATTATTTCTGAATAGAGCTCGGACGAGTCAAATAGTTGGAAGCAGTTGGCGGCCAGAGAGCGAGAGAAAGTGTTGTGTCATGGCAGACTGAGGGGCTTGGATGGCGGATGTGCCCTACAAAACATTTTTATTTGAGATGTCTCATGATGCATAACTGAGAATAGAGTATGATTTGATATTATTGAACAGAGAAACGGTTCATTGAAATAATTTGCATTTCAGTTTATTTTGCTGCAAGCTCTAGTTTAGTAATTATTGTAGTGTAAAGATTACATTGTGTGAAACAATATCTAAGTGTTGTTACCCAGGGAGAATTATCAGTCATATGTTCAGTATTCTGATTCGTTCGTTAAAAGTGTTCAGATTTATTTTAGCTCATTATTTATTGATGCAGATAGAGCAGAGCTGAGTTCTCCGTTGGCAAGATAAGAAACAATACTGTAGTGTCTAAATGAACCTTTGAGAGACTATTAAAAACAATTCTAATTTACAAAATCTCATATAAATTCAGTGGATGCCTTTTATAATAGGACACAGCTTTTGTTACGCAAAAGTCAGCCTTTGTGTGTTAGTGTTTCATGAGAAAGCTATTCTGGGCATTATTAATAATCATTCTTTACATTCATTTACAATAGTCAGATGCAGTTTGGATCGGCTGGTATCACACGCATGAAAAGTAATTTGCCCAGTTATGTTCGTGTTTAAAAGTCGGGTAGGAAAGGCGATTCTACATCAGACATTGTAATCGGAATTTAAGGCACTGTCTTTCACATTCATAGCGTGAGGTTTCGTCATATTGAGTTTGCAATAACAAAGAGTAAAAGCATATTAGTTTTATTGTTTGAAACTGAACGTTTACAACAGTTTGTACTAACAGTTTTGACTCAAGACAGAAGTAATCTTTGAGTACCATTCAAAGTTTGAGGATGGGCCGCCTAATAATGGAGAAATGTTACAAATTATCGGGAGAGACAGGAGGGCAAATAAGTATATTAGGGAACGTTATTGTTGTACCGGTACGTGAGGTGGCAATTAAATACAATCATTTACAAAAAGGTAACACATTAATACGTTTATTTACATTATGTACACTCTAATAATTGAGTGATATAGGTTCTTCTGTGATATTGTATATAAAGGATACTAATGTTATTAATTGAATCAAATAGTCTTGAATTCTGCGGCAGTTTTATAAGACACTGACTATTAATAGCATTTAACGGCAACGTGCTAAGTTGATATATATAGTTCCTCATTGCAGTAGTCCACACTAATGTTCATAAACTTACAGACGGATTTAATAAGAGGCGAGCTCTTAACTGCGGCTGCTTAACCCTTCAACTGCTCTGGACGTTTTAATGCACGTGCCTTTGTACCGGTCCCTGTGTGCTCTGCACGTGTTTACGCGCGCTACCAGTCCTTCTACCTGCTACTCTGAACGTGATTCTGAACGTGTCTACGCTTAGACACGTTCAGAGTACCAGGTAGAAAGACTGGTGGCGCGCGTAAACACGTTCAGAGCACACAGGGACAGGTACAAAGGCGCGAGCGTTAAGACGTCCAGAGCAGTTACAGCTCTGGCTAAAACTATTCTCCGGGAAATCATAGCCGCGTGCAGTGAGGTGGTGTCAGTTCTGTGTACTCTGGTGGCGTGTATGCGTGGTGCCACCAGACAGAGAACGGCGATCTCTCGTGGCGGCGCGCTGGCGGGAGGTTCTAGAGTGGCACCTCTGACGTAGCTGCGAGCAACGCGTGATGCGCCGTGTGGCTATGACAGTGCTGAGAAAAAAGTGTAAGTGCGCCTGGAGAGTACTTAGGAAAATGGGTGGTAGATGGCCACTGCATGTTCTTGTTTGTATTCCAAGACATAAGAAAAGACGGAGGAAACAAGCTTACGAAAGGTAGGTAAAAGAAATTAGAAGAAATGCAGGAGCAAGACTGATTTTATAAGTGAAAATCACATGGCATGGAAATATCTAGATGAATATTTTATCCAGCAGTGGATATCAAACTGCTACCAATTATCATGATCACGTGTTATATACGATCGAAGACAAGAAACAAAGGAAAGAAGACGTACCGCGAAGGAATTATCCGAATGGAACGGAGGTAGGTAGATATGATGTACATCAACAGACAAACAAATGATTACAGTTTCAGAAAAATTAGATGATTTATTCAAGAGAAAGAGCTTCACAAATTCAGAAAATCAGTAAGTCATTGGTTCACCTCCGGCCCTTATGTAAGCAGTTGTTTGACTTGGCATGGATTGATAGAACTGTTGAATGACGTCCTGAGGGATATCATACCAAAATCTGTCCAGCTGGCACGTTAGATCGTCAAAATCCCGAACTGGTTGGAGGACATTGCCCGTAATGCTCCAAACGTTCTCAATTTGGGAGACCAAGCAAGGGATTAGCAAGTACGAAGACAAGCAGTGAAAACTATCGCCTTCTGAGGGCAAGTATTATCTTGCTGAAATGCAAGCTCAGGATGGCTTGCCACGGAGCGCAACATACCGGGGTGTCCCGCGGAAAACCACCGAAGGGGTCCTGCTTTGAAAAGAAATGGCATGCCGTACAACGGGAGACAGACAATGTGCTATCCCACCGCTGTCTGGGGCGTCTCCAGACACGTCTTCCGCTGGGAACCTCATTTACAAGAGTAGAATTGTCTTCAGTGATGAGTGCCGCTTCGAAATGAGCCATGATGACCAGCAAAGACATCTCTGGAGGAGACGCCTCGGAGGCCGGCCAGAGTGGCCGAGCGGTTAAAGGCGCTACAGTCTGGAACCGCACGACCGCTACGGTCGCAGGTTCGAATCCTGCCTCGGGCATGGATGTGTGTGATGTCCTTAGGTTAGTTAGGTTTAAGTAGTTCTAAGTTCTAGGGGACTTATGACCACAGCAGTTGAGTCCCATAGTGCTCAGAGCCATTTGAGAGGCCTCGGAAGCGGTGGTGCACCAACTTTGTGGCCTAGTGCTTCTTGAGATGCATAAGATGATGAGATTAACTGAAAATATGTTAGCAATGATTAAAGTGGTTGTCAGTTTCCGTGTTCAGCTAATGAACTGGCGATGTCGAAACTCACCTGCGGCTATGCGTTTGTCCCGGTTGAGGCCGCCATCAGGGCCCATCAATTAATGACAAAAAGAGGCAACACACCAAATCACAGACCAGTGAATCAGAAAGCACAGACCTGGTAAAATGTTGCATATATTGTCTCAGAAGAACAGATTAAATAAGAGGTAGGCGGTTGCATGTGAATAACGGTTACTGCTCACTAATTAAGCTAAGAAACTGGCGATAACGAGTGTTGCTGCAGATCAAAGCACAATAACATTTAAACAGGAAACAAATTACGGACATTGTGATGAATGGTCTGACCCCAAATTAAGAGAGAGTGCGCCGAGAGATAGTTGAATTATTGATAGTCACGACAATTGGGGAGACCGGTCTTGGCGGCTGGAAATTTAGATTCCGACTACAGAAACATGACATGATCACCGCGTCTACTGTTTAGTGCAGGGGCTACTGTTTCACGTGGGAAACATTACCGATTAGCAGGCAGAAGCTGATTAGTGACCGTACAGTAGCAAGTTGCGCTGTCAGTGGCCGCTATCGATGTGACAAGCACGCACGCCCGTGCCTAACGTCGGTAACTCAATTGCTCATGATCATCAAGAACCTGCTCCAGTCAATAAATGACTTATACTGGTGAGTCAATGGCACCTCTCGTCACTTTTGTGTACGAAGATCCGACACTATAGACGTCTGACGGCAAGAAGCGGTGCCCAATGTCGAACCTAATTGGTGTGCGGTAGCGTTCTCGCTTCCCACGCCCGGGTTCCCGGGTTGGATTCCCGGCGGGGTCAGGGTTTTCTCTGCCTCGTGATGACTGGGTGTTGTTGTGTGCTGTCCTTAGGTTAGTTAGGTGTAGGTAGTTCTAAGTTCTAGGGGACTGATGACCATAGATGTTAAGTCCCAAAGTGCTCAGAACCATTTGATTTGAACCTAATTGGTGTGCCTCTTGTGAATTTGTTCTGACTGGTGAAGGCAGTGCCTATGACCCACAGACTGCGAGACCTGGAATAGAGTGTCTTGTGCGAAAATGGAAGGTGGGATGTGTCCCTCTGGTGAATGACTGAAATTCAGACTAACGGTTACCTCGGACTTCGAGGAATACGTCATACTGCACAAGTTCTGTATTAATTAAACCACACATCAGAAAATTATAATCACTTCATGAGCCGTGAGACTAGTCGTCAGGCTTGCCTAAGAAGGTCCCCAACTGCCAGGAAAAATTCATTAGTTATGATCTAATTGCCATTTAATTAAATTGACTTTTAAACTACTGTGTTGCTTAGTCTGTGACCTACATCAGTCGATTTACAATCAAGACAAATCTGAATCTATAATCAAAAGTATTAACTAAATTTTGTTTTGGCATTCTCCCTCTGTCAGAGGGCTAGACTAGGTGCTACCGTGCTTCCAAGTACTTTGTGGCTAGATAGCACATGTCAGTGCTACAGCCTGACTATCGCCCACCAGACGCCCCGTTAGCCTGAAGTAATATTCTGGAGTGCCATTTATTTTCGTAACACTCCAAAGGTTTCATCCGCGGTACCCTTACAGCACAGTGGTATGTGACGGATATTCTAGGGCCCAGTTTGTTTCCCTTCTTCGCACGCCACGCTGGGCTTGCATCTCCAGTTCATAACGTCTGGACCTCTGGATTTTAACAACTTAACGGGGAATTTGGCACAATACCCCTCAGGAGGATATCCTGTAAGGAGTATGTCCAGTGACCATTGCCAAACTGAGTAACCAGAGTTGGAGCAACGCTTTGTGATTTAATCAGTTCGTGAAGCTCTTTCTCTTGAATAAATAATCCAGTTTGTCTGAAACTGTAATCATTTGTTTGTCTGTACATGTACATCACATCAATCAATTTCCGTCCGGTTCGGAAAATTCCTTGGTTGCGTGTAGCTCTTTTTTTGTCTTAGAATGTATTTTGCCTACCTAAATTGCTATAATATTGTTTATTTTTTATTAATTAATGTAGAGTGGTCACAAATTCTTTATCGAAGGAATTTGGTTTTACTCCTCAGAAATTTTTTATTTTACCGCTCAGGAGGTAAGTACCCTATGTTGGAAACCACTATTCTAAATGACCGGAAGCATTAAGAGTCTGGAAAGAAGGTGCATTTTCCGTGGGAAGCCAGAGGCCAGGTGCGCGCGCGCGTCCTGGAGACGCAAGTACAGTGTAGCGACTTAACAAGTAGTCCGGGCGGCGGCGGCAGGCGGCGCGGCTCTTCGGCTCACCGTAATAATTACCGTGGCCCGGAAAGCGGAACGGTAATCTGGTTACGGCTCAGAACAAACAGGCGGCGCCGCGTAATTGGGCGGCTGCTGCTCTGCCCTAATGTGACGTACGCGCCACCTCGCGCCTCCTAATCACGCCGACTTACTGCCTGCTGCGCCGGGGCCGGCATTCCGGCACATGCTGACACCAGCAGCAGTCTTCATACCTTCAGTTCACGTGTTGATATACTGATTTAACAGAGGGGACGGAGACTGACGGAAAAAGGTCGCAACACGAAAAAATAATTAATGTAGAGTAGCGGAATTTTGGGAATTCCTTTGTGTAAGTATAACGAGGGTTGAATAAAAAGTAATGCCTCCACCTTCATTAATTGATTTTGGAGGGGAATATTTTAATAAATAAAATGCAGCAATAATCCTTAGAATGTTATCTTTAATTACCAATATTCACTTTTCCACATAATCACCAACCAATTGGATACATTTCTGCCAATGGTGAACAAGTTTTCTGAAGCCGTCACGGAAGAAGTCGACACACTGTTTCTGCAACCACAGTCTCACAGTTCTCTCAGCGTCTTCATCAGAAGCGTAATGATGCCCACGCAGATTGCCTTTGATTATCGGGAACAGATGGAAGTCAGACGGTGCCAAATCTGGACTGTATGGAGGATGCCGTACGGTGGTGAGATTCAGTCTCTGACGTTCTGCTGTGGTGGCACGTGGAGTGTGTGGTTTGGCACTGTCATGCTGCAGGAAAACATTTCCCTTTTCCTTTCCGACCCTTGTTAGCCGTCGTTTCAGAGTTCGCACCGTTGTGATGTAACGATCTGAATTTATTGTTGTTCCACGATCGAGGAAATCAACATGAATAACACCATCTGCGTCCCAGATGGCCATGGTTTTTCCAGCACAGGGTTGCGTCTTGAATTTCTTTTTCTGGGTCGAGTCTTTGTGCCGACATTCCATAGACTGACGTCTCGTCTCCTGTCACAATTGAATGGTGAAAGGCGTCGCCTTCATTCTCGTAACGCGGGAGGAGTTCCTGGCAAATTACAAGTCTGTGCACTTTCATTTCAGGAGTCAGCATCCGGGATACCCATCGTGCTCAGATCTTCCGATAACCAAGCTAAGCAACGATGTGAACCACACGTTCTTGTAAAATGCCGATTGTGCTTGAAATTTCTCTCTAAGTGATAACGACGATCGTCCTGAATCAATCTGTCAACAATTTGCTTGTGAAAGTTGGGGGTTGCTTTCACAGGACGTCCAACTCTTTGAGCCGGCCGATGTGGCCAAGCGGCTGTAGGCGCTTCAGTCTGGAACCGCGCGACCGCTACTATCACAGGTTCGAATCCTGCCTCCGGCATGGATGTGTGTGATGTCAAATGGTTCAAATGGCTCTGAGTACTATGGGACTTAACTTCTGAGGTCATCAGTCCCCTAGAACTTAGAACTAATTATACCTAACTAACCTAAGGACGTCACACACACCCATTCCCGAGGCAGGATTCGAACCTGCGACCGTAGCGGTCACGCGGTTCCAGACTAAAGCGCCTAGAACCGCACGGCCACACCGGCCGGCTTGTGTGATGTCCTTCGGTTGGTTAGGTTTAAGTAGTTCTAAGTTCTAGAGGACTGGTGACCTCAGAAATTAAGTCCCATAGTGCTCAGAGCCATTCTGAACCAACTCTTTGATTGTCACTCAGGTCAGATCTTCCCTGCTTAACATCTTCAAACTTACTCGCCCAACGACGCACAGTACTCATATGAACACAATCACCATAAAGTGCTTTCTTTCTCTGATGATTCTCCTTTCGGGTGACACTTTCTGCTGTCAAGAATTCAATGACTGCGCTTTGCTTAAATCGCTTTGACCGACCGCCTGCGCAGGGTTCCGTACTTTACACAGCAGTTCAATGCTAAGGCTTTCCGCCAACATACCAATGCTGTCAACTGTTGAGGAGTTACGAAGGTGAAGGCATTACTTTTCAGTCAACCCTCGTATATTTAAGTGATTCACCCTGTAAGATCACAGGTCAATGCAAGAGTGAGATAAGTCATTCCAAATGTGAAATGCTGGTACATTAATAACCGCTGTAAGCGAGAGAATGTTGAATATAGACATGCAAACGTGCATGCATTGTGTTAATATAGGGGTGGTTTATGTTGTTTGTTAATGACGCTGGTGTTGTCAGATGATAATCCACATGTGCTCTATAAGAGACAGATCTAGTGATCGAGTAGGCCAATGCAACATGTCAACGCTCTGTGGACTATGTTGGATTACATCAGCGGTTACGTGGGCTAGTGTTATCCTGTTGGAAAACACCTCCTGGAATTCCGTTCGTGAATGGCAGCACAACAGGTCGAATCACGAGACTGACGTACAGATTTGCAGTCGGGGTGCGTGGGATAACCACGAGGATGCTCTTGCTGTCATACGAAATGCATCACAGACCGTAACTCCAGGTGTAGGTCCAATGCGGCTAGCACGCAGGGAGGATGGCTGCAGGCCCTCAACTGTTCTCCTTATAACCAATACACGACCATCACTGGCACCGAGGCAGGACCAGCTTGTATCAGTAAACATAACAGACCTCCAATGAGCTCTCGCTCGACATCACTGAAATCGCAAACGGCGGTGATTTGGGAACAGTGTAAAGCACGCTACAGAGCGTCTGGCTCGGAGCTGCGCTTGAAGTAACCGATTTGTAACAGTTCGTTGTGTCACTGTGGTGCCAACTACTGCTCAGATTGCTGCTACAGATGCAGCAGGATGTGCTAGAACCGTACGCCGAACACGATGGTCTTCCCTCCCGGTAGTGCCATGTGGCCGTCCGGAGCCCCGTCTTCTTGGTGCCGTATATTCTCGTGACCACCGTTGCCAGGAATCATGAACAGTGGCTATATCTCTGCCAAGTCTTTCTGCAGTATCGCAAAATGAACATCCAGTTTCTCGTAGCCCTATTACACTACCTTGTTCGAAGTCAGTCAGGTGTTACTGATGGAATTTTTGTGGTTTTGTAGGCATTCCTGGCCAACATCAAGACACCACGCCCAATCTCAAAGGTAACTAACGCTCGCCGCCGTTACAATGTGTATTTTAATACTCATAGTGCCGCCACTAGCGACACTTTTATGTGACTGCCGCGAAATGAGAATAGACATGATCTTTCAGATGGAGAAACACGCCTATCAGTTTTCGTTCATGTCACAGAATTATATTAGATAGCGATCAGTGCAGTTTTCGGAAAAAATGGGTCTGAGCACTATGGGACTTAACTGCTGAGGTCATCAGTCCCCTAGAACTTAGGACTACTTAAACCTAACTAACCTAAGGACATCACAGACATCCATGCCCGAGGCATGATTCGAACCGGCGACCGTAGCGGTCGCGCGGTTCCAGACTGTAGCGCCTAGAACCGCTCGGTCACCCCGGCCAGCAAAGTTAAGTATTGTAAATTTTCTTATTGTGATAAAATTCATTAATATGAGTTGTTTGATTATTCGTGTAGCGAACCGAGTACGCAGGATTCCTAGACAGAACATCCTGCAGTCTGCAAATCTTATCTGAATACACTCCTGGAAATTGAAATAAGAACACCGTGAATTCATTGTCCCAGGAAGGGGAAATTTTATTGACACATTCCTGGGGTCAGATACATCACATGATCACACTGACAGAACCACAGGCACATAGACACAGGCAACAGAGCATGCACAATGTCGGCACTAGTACAGTGTATATCCACCTTTCGCAGCAATGCAGACTGCTATTCTCCCATGGAGACGATTGTAGAGATGCTGGATGTAGTCCTGTGGAACGGCTTGCCATGCCATTTCCACCTGGCGCCTCAGTTGGACCAGCGTTCGTGCTGGACGTGCAGACCACGTGAGACGACGCTTCATCCAGTCCCAAACATGCTCAATGGGGGACACATCCGGAGATCTTGCTGGCCAGGGTAGTTGACTTACACCTTCTAGAGCACGTTGGGTGGCACGGGATACATGCGGACGTGCATTGTCCTGTTGGAACAGCAAGTTCCCTTGCCGGTCTAGGAATTGTAGAACGATGGGTTCGATGACGGTTTGGATGTACCGTGCACTATTCAGTGTCCCCTCGACGATCAGCAGTGGTGTACGGCCAGTGTAGGAGATCGCTCCCCACACCATGATGCCGGGTGTTGGCCCTGTGTGCCTCGGTCGTATGCAGTCCTGATTGTGGCGCTCACCTGCACGGCGCCAAACACGCATACGACCATCATTGGCACCAAGGCAGAAGCGACTCTCATCGCTGAAGACGACACGTCTCCATTCGTCCCTCCATTCACGCCTGTCGCGACACCACTGGAGGCGGGCTGCACGATGTTGGGGCGTGAGCGGAAGACGGCCTAACGGTGTGCGGGACCGTAGCCCAGCTTCATGGAGACGGTTGCGAATGGTCCTCGCCGATACCCCAGGAGCAACAGTGTCCCTAATTTGCTGGGAAGTGGCGGTGCGGTCCCCTACGGCACTGCGTAGGATCCTACGGTCTTGGCGTGCATCCGTGCGTCGCTGCGGTCCGGTCCCAGGTCGACGGGCACGTGCACCTTCCGCCGACCACTGGCGACAACATCGATGTACTGTGGAGACCTCACGCCCCACGTGTTGAGCAATTTGGCGGTACGTCCACCCGGCCTCCCGCATGCCCACTATACGCCCTCGCTCAAAGTCCGTCAACTGCACATACGGTTCACGTCCACGCTGTCGCGGCATGCTACCAGTGTTAAAGACTGCGATGGAGCTCCGTATGCCACGGCAAACTGGCTGACACTGACGGCGGCGGTGCACAAATGCTGCGCAGCTAGCGCCATTCGACGGCCAACACCGCGGTTCCTGGTGTGTCCGCTGTGCCGTGCGTGTGATCATTGCTTGTACAGCCCTCTCGCAGTGTCCGGAGCAAGTATGGTGGGTCTGACACACCGGTGTCAATGTGTTCTTTTTTCCATTTCCAGGAGTGTAAAAAAAACCAATTCTCTTAATCTATAGGATATTGGGCTCGGAATATTAGCACAATTATTTGAAATTTGAAGAAATAATAGTATGCCGGATACTTGAAACAAAAATGTTTTGTAGTATTTGTTTGGTCACGTTACTGGAATAAGTAATGAAAAAATTAAAAAAAAACCAAAAGAATTAGCCTGTTATTCCTTGCGGACATACCCGAGGGATAATTAAACCAGATTTTAGAAAGAATTCATGTGCCTGCAATCCAGTCCGCCATCGTGAAAAACAATATGTCGAGAAATACGCGTTTAAAGACAATGTATGATTTCTATCAGATTATAAATGCATTTATGTAAAACGTTTTTTATACGCGCAGCTAATCTGCTATCCTCACCGTGTACGAGTCCTTACACGTCCGCGACGGCCTCCTGCCCTGCAGTCTTCGCGTGTTCCCTGGCAGCCCGTCCTTCGCGGTAATCGTGCAGGTGATCATTGACGCAATCGATGGCAAATGGTTCTGCGTTGTGTTCAGCTTCGACTACCATGACTTCCTGCATTTTCTAAATGGCATGAAAACCTTCACTGACAATCAAAGCTGCTATAAAACACGACATTTCATGGCTGTCGAGCCGCGTTTGATATGTTCTGGAGCAAATTGCCAGATGCCCCATACGGACTGACAGTCAGGTGTAAATTCAAATATTTCACCGAGAGTGCCAATCGTTCCCGCATTCACATTTTCTCTCCGACGCACCATAGCGAGTCCTTGCTCGTCCAAATCAAACGACATGTTTGTTCCTACTTGAGGCATCAACTTAGAGTTTTGGTGTGATATTCTACACACTAGTAGCTTCCAAGAAAATCATGAAACGAAAAATCGATTTTTTGAAGCTGAGCCGACCGCTGGTGGCCGAGCGGTTCTAGGCGCTTCAGCCTGGAACCTCGCGACCGCTACGGTCGCAGGTTCGAATCCTGCCTCGGCCATGGATGTGTGTGATGTCTTTAAGTTAGTTAGGTTTAAGCAGTTCTAAGTTCTAGGGGACTGATGACCTGAGATGTTAAGTCCCATAGTTCTCAGAGCCATTTGAACCAAGCTGATTGAGGAGAATGAACCCGAAAAGACGTTCATAGAATTTGAACGTCATAGATCAATATGGCCAATACCTTGGCCTTCATTGTCATTTGAGACCAACTGTCTAAATTTTTTTTATCTGGAAGCATTTCAAAAGTGAAAAGTAAAGCAATCCAGTTTATATATTTTCAGAAATTGAAAGTGTCCTAACATGTTTTAGAATATGGATTATTTGTGAAAGTAAATCCGAATATGCCTCTCAGACACAAAATTCTGACCCATGGATCAATTTTAATAACGCGATCTGATATGAATATTGTGTCACTCAATCCATTGACACACTGTTCCAGCAACATGTGGTCTGGCATTATGCCGCATGTAAAAGAACTTAGGTTCTGACATTGGTAGCTTCAAACGGTGCAAAATGTTTTGAATACAAAAATTTGCTCACTACAGTCCTCACACAAAAACAAGTTCCGCTTTTCTATTGGTCAGTACTTCCCCCCCAACCATGAATATGCTTCTTGAAATTTGTGGATCTGCGTTCCTAAGCCTTTCAGCGTCACCTGGTCGCCTCCACGTGAGCACTCTTCTTGAATCTGGGTACAATACGAAGCGTGATTCATCTATAAAGGGAACTTTTCCCTTTCATCTAACCTTCAATCTTGATGTGGTTGGCATCACAAAACACAAAGTGCAAGACTTCCATCAGGAATAGTCGGAAAACTTCAAAGTCGATGGGCATGATCGCCTGTTTCACTCAGTCTACTTCTGATTTTGAAACAGTTACGTTACTTAGACTTTCTAAAGCATTTCCTAATGTTCTGGCAATTCAAGTTCTTTCTCTCAGGGCTCTGAGGTGCAGAAACGTTATTTGTTCTGCAATGGAAACTCTTGATTTTCCTCGCTGCTGTGCATCCTCATTGATGTATGTCGCTTTGTGATAATATACATCTATTTTCAGGCCTCTGCAATTCTGAAATGTTTTGATTTCATGTACAAATCATTTGAAGATGCGTCTCTGTTGATGCAAAACCGGTAGTGACTTATTAATAAAAGTATTTTAACAGCTACTGCGCAACATTTTATTCACCATGTGGAATTTTGGCTGCAGTTGCCCGGCCATTAAATAATTTCTATTTCTGTCGATAACTTTCCATTCAAGATAACATGCTGCGTCCTCCCTACCAAGGAAACCTCAATCCAGATTTCGTTTGTTACTTTCATTGATAAACGGTGGTACGTCACTGACTAAGCCTGCCCGGCTAGCCACGCGGTCTAACACGTTGCTTCCTGAACGAGAAGGCGTGCCGGTCTCCGGCACGAATCCGCCTGGCGGATTTGTGTCGAGGTCCGGTGTGCCAGCCAGCCCTTGGATGGTTTTTAAGGTGGTTTTCCATCTGCCTCGGCGAATGCGGACTGGTTCCCCTTATTCCGCCTCAGTTACACTATGTCGGCGATTGCTGCGCACACGCTGTCTCCACGTACATGCGTACACTTCCTCTACCACGCAGACATTTGTCTAGTATGAGACGTTACAGGGTGGGGGGGGGGGTCCGCTGGGGGCCGAACAAAACAATAACCCTGGGTTCGGTGCGGGCGGCGGCGGATGGGTGAACTGCCGTGGCCTGTTGTGGGATTGTGTACCACTGAGGGCTACGACGGAACGAAGCCTCTCCGTCGTTTCTAGGTCCCTGGTTCAATACACAATACATGGTACTGACTCAAATGTTTAGTCAAGAAATACTCCATCTGTCTGATTACCGCGATCCACGTGTAAAAAGCGTGAGCTGTATTTCCCATTTTCAGAATGCATGCCTCGTGTGCAGGAGGAGGTCATCATGTTCGGGATATTCGGGATACGTTATATTTGAGGTTAGAAATTGTTCTACAACCAAATGGACAAACAGTTTAAACACCTTGAAATGTTGACTTTAAAGCTGGAAAACCGGTTAGTTCATCCTGTTCCGATACCTGGCTACAAAGCAACAAAAATGTTTGTTTCGCGTGTGTTCAGTGAAGCTAGAATTAAGGTTGTAAGTGAACTTCCTGAAATGCGAGCTATTCTTCACACTGTCTACTATGATTTATTAGTTACTACATATGCCAAATCCCTTTTTACACGTACGTTTTTGTACATGTTCTTGCGATTGTTTGCGAAACTGCTCCTGTTTGTAAACTGAACCCGTATTAGTTCGGTTGTTCTCTGTACCACTGCTTCAAGATTCTTTCCTTCTCTGTACGTTGGCTTTCATATTGCTACAAACATAGGACTGCAGTTACACTGTTCCAGTGTTTGTGTTTACTTCGTTTTCTTTATTCTCGGGATTATTCGAGGATATGAGTAGTGACTATTAGAATCAGTGATAGACTTAACAAGTAACATTCGTAAACATGCCACTGTACCATGACGAACTATTATCATCATTCCGTGTGCTTTGAAGAAAATTTGTTAAACTGTTATTGGAAAATTTCCTTTGTGTGCCAATTAATTCATGATTGTTTTCCATTTGGTGGAATACAATATAAAGTTATCCGTCAAATGTGAGTACAAGGGGACCTGCATAAACGCTTTTGATCTGTAATGAGGCCTGGTCTTTGGCGAAAGGAACCAAACTCCGTAAATAAATATGTGAAGTGATTTCGTGTGAACATTTGAAAAGAAATACTGAACTGCTCTTATTTATTAAGAGATACAATCCTATCACGAACATTTTCAGCTAGAGGACCAGTGGCCCAGCTATCGAGAGGCAGCATTAATCTTCGAGTAGGTCCCCCTTGCATCCTTACAAGGTAGCTCTAGGTAATCTATTAGAGAGGCCACTTCAAATTTCGTTTGCATTTCCCATTTCCTAAAAGTTTGTTCAGAATTGAGAAGAGAGATCTATACTAAGCAGCTGGTGCAAGTTCAATAACTACTCTTAAAACGCTATGTCCATGGAACGCCATGGAACGTACTGTTTGAATCATGAAAGAATGAGAAGAATTGGTCTAGATTTGTTCTCAAGGAGTCTAGAATTTTTGTGTTGTTTTGCCAGCAACAAATAATGGAGTAGCTCTTACAGCGTTAAATATATGGATGCTTAGATCCATTTAAAACCATCTATCCGTCTTCAGTTTTGTGGGCAACAGTACCCACTACGAAGGAGGCGAAAGCCTCTAGAACTTTCGTGCAACATTAGACGGTGGGATATCGGCTTCATACGGCTGTCTCGCTGCAATCCTACAAAAACTTGGGACTCCTTCCACCAGCAACACCTATCAGCACTTTCTGCTCTTCATGGCTACGGTACCAAATTGCGTTCTGTTGTAGAAATTTGGAACATGTTTTATGTTCGTGTATTGGGTTGGTGCTTAAGTTAGTAGCGCTTTTCTGTAGGTTTAATAAACACAACACATACACATAGCAGAAACATTAATCCTCAGTAATATATTATTCTTCACTATTTATAACAGTTTGCCAACACCGGGGTGACTTTACGATTCCGCGGCTGTAGAAATCACGTGGTTTTCAGGCGAAGAACTCGTAGAGCCATGTTCGGAGCGCATTTCCGTCCGGAAATGAATGTTGTTGAAGGTTGTTCAATAGAGAACGGAAAAAGTGAAAACATGAGGACGAAAGACCAGGTGAATAAGGTGGGTGCGGAATAACTTCCCAAACCAACTCCTATAAAGTGTTCTTTCGTCAGTCTAGCAGAATGCAGACGGGCGCTATCCTGCAGTAGCATCACTTCACACAGCCTTCCTGGTCGTTGTTCTTGGACTGCGTCTGCTAGACGTCTCAATAGTTGACAATAAATGTCAGGAGTGATGGTTACACCACGGGGAAGCAATTCGTACGATGCCACACGGCGCTGTTCAACCAGATGTATAACATTATCTTTTGTGTATGCGTGCAACTGTTTGTACGGGGAGTTGCTGCTTTGTTTGAACTCTGTCAGTCCTTTATTTTCCTAATGATAGCATAAAGACACCATTGCTCGTCACCAGTAATGATACAGGATAGGAAGAGTCGGTGTTCTTCACGAATCAATTGACGACGAGCAAGTAGAGATGCACAAATGGCCATCCGCTCATTTTTGTTATTTTGGCTACGAGCTTGAGGTATCCGTACACCCGAGTTTTGAGCCTGCTCCAATGCATACAAATGTCGCATGATGGTGGAATGATCCGAGTTCATCACACTTTCCTGTTCTCGAGTACAACGACGTGGATCATTGTGCGTTAATGTGTTTGAACGATGTTCATCAAACCCCTAAGGTCTTCCTCATCGTGGAGAGTCACAAATGTCGAAAGCGGTAGTTCTTAAAATGAGAAAACCATTTTATTGCCGTGTTCTGTCCATTGTCATTACCCTCATATACGGCCGCAAATGTTTGCAACCGGCTCCGCCGCTGCCACCCCTCTATTGAACTCAGACGAATACGTCGGAAATGTTCCGATTTCTCCACTTGGCACTCCATTTTCTAGCTCACACAGCTCCACTCAAAATATCCAGATGACAAGATGACAATATTTAAATTAAAATAGAAACAATGAACAACAAATAAAAATGAAAATCGATAAATAAACCCATAACAACCAAAATACGAATATGCAAAACAAAAACGATATGAATGTATGCCTCAACCTAATTTTATGACGTTTTTAAGATCGAAAATATCCTTAAAAAATTTAACATGCATCTTGCAAAACTCAGCTCACTCTTTTCGTCCATGAGATCCACAGCGCTGTCGATAGTGGTGCACAGTTTGAAGCCGTGTTTCTCAATTTCAGGGTGGCATTTGTCGCCACAACGAATTACCGATTAATGAACGAAACAGGAGCTTACCGAGTACAGGATCAGATTTACGACTGGATTCAAGACTTTCTTGCAGATGTCACTCAACACGTCGATCGTGATGGAACAAAATCGACAGATGTAAAGGTAATTGCGGAGGTACTCTAGGGAAGTGTGAAACGACCGTACCTGTTTGCAATGTACAGGGTAGTTATATTCAAAATTTTCCTGCTTGAATCGGCGTAGAGACTGCAGACAGTCGACCTGGGTCTGGTCACCGTGAGCAGTCTTATCTCGTAAAGCTGTTTAATCAGACCAGCGATAATAGTGATGCTCCCCGCGAGTCTCGGCGCATTAAAGGAATATGGAGATGTGCAATTCCGCACAGGGGTTGAAATACGAAATTCGGTAGTCGGAATTAACTGGTGATTTTTTACTTGCTCCTGGGAAAGTCTGACGGCCAATTGTGCTACAAATTGTTGAAGAAGTTACTCTTGCCATGACTGATAATTCTGGACGTTATGTGCGATCTTCAAGCAGTGCACGAGCTGCGTCTCGACAGCTGAACATTCTATAGTCCACCGTCAGAAAAGTGCTGCGAGCAGTTGTGAAATGGGATCCTTAGTGTGTTTCTACGCTGTCGTAGATCCAGATGACCATCACATTGAGCAACATTTTTAACTTGGAACGTAGACACAGTTGACAAATGTTACCCAATCATGTGAAAATTAAAATGTATTTCTTTCTATGGTGTATTCGTTATTACTGTTCCCCATGTCCTTTCAAATGTCCCCAAAATGCATCATTGGACTACGTTCACTCATTTTTCATGGGGCCCTCTCAAGTAGCGGAAGTTCAGTTTTAACACCCTGTATGTGAATGATCTAGTAGAATGCGACTGAAGCTCTTTGAGACTGTCCGCAACTGATACTGTTGTCTATAAGAAGATATCAACGCGAAAGGACAGTAACGATTTCCAGGAGGACCTACAGAGGACTGATGAATGGTGTAGTGATTATCAGTTGACGATGAACGTAAAAAAATGTAACATATTGCGCATGCACTGGAAAAGAAGTTCACTTCTGTACGACTACACCATTGATTCAAATTTCTGGAAACAATATTGACCATAGGATATCTAGGAATATCCATCCGTAGCGAGCTGAAGTGCAATGAGCACATGAAACTAGTAGTAGGAAAAAGCAGGTGGGAGACAGAATCACAAAAAGAATCCAGGAAACATGTGGCTTAGAAGACGCTTCTTCGAAGGATTCGAGTCTGGGACCCTTAACAGGTGGTACTGATAAATGAGAGAGAAGTCCACAACGAAGAGCGACACATTTCGTCCCTGGATCGTTTAGTCAGCGTGAAAGCGTTGGAGAGATACTCAACAAACTCCAGTGGCAGACATTACAAGAGAGGTGTTGTGCATCACGGAGAGGTTTACTATTGAAATTTCAAGAGAGTACTTTCCGCTTCGTCCCACATACATCTCGCGAATTGACCACAACGAAAAATTTCGAGAGTTAGAGCTAATACAGAGGCTTGCCAACAATCATTCTTGCCACTCGCCAGTCGCGAATGGAACACGGAAGAGGGAAAACGAAGTGTCCCTGCCACACATCGTCACGTGCCTTGTGGAAACAATGATGTAGTAGCTGTAGTAGGATATAATTAGGCCCTACACAGCAATTCAAACCAAAACCGTCTTGGGGAAAGTACAGATGCTTGAATGAGCGGTCTTGTCCCATGACTTGTCACGTGCAGACCATGACTAGAATTCACTAAGGAGACATATACTTTCAAATCAGCCTCCAGCCAGTAATATTCAGGAACTGACACAACATGTTTCCCAGGCGTGGCAAGGATACCCAAGATGGCACTCAAAGGCTTTCTGTTTCGATGCCACAATGAATACAACAGTGTAGACGGCCCATCGGTGACACGGCTCGTGCAGAAGTTGATGACAGAGCTCAGTTCCGAGTGGAATAAAAGTTTAATCATCAAGTACTCTTAAGACGAAATGGCTGCAGGAAAAATGTGAAGACATCGAAAAAGATATGATTGTCGGAAGGACAGACTCAGCATACACGAAAGTCAAAACAACCTTTGGTGACATTAAAAGCAACGGTGGTAACATTAAGAGTGCAACGGGAATTCCACTGTTAAATGCAGAGGAGAGAGCAGATAAGTGTAAAGAATACATTGAAAGCCTCTATGAGGGTGAAGATTTGTCTGATGTGATAGAAGAAGAAACAGGAGTCGATTTAGAAGAGATAGGGGATCCAGTATTAGAATCGGAATTTAAAAGAGCTTTGGAGGACTTACGGTCAAATAAGGCAGAAAGGATAGATAACATTCCATCAGAATTTCTAAAAGCATTGGGGGAAGTGGCAACAAAACGACTATTCACGTTGGTGTGTAGAATATATGAGTCTGGCGATATACCATCTGACTTTCGGAAAGGCACCATCCACACAATTCCGAAGACGGCAAGAGCTGACAAGTGCGAGAATTATCGCACAATCAGCTTAACAGCTCATGCATCGAAGCTGCTTACAAGAATAATATACAGAAGAATGGAAAAGAAAATTGAGAATGCGCTAGGTGACAATCAGTTTGGCTTTAGGAAAAGTAAAGGGACGAGATGGGCAATAATGACGTTACGGCTAATAATGGAAGCAAGGCTAAGGAAAAATCAAGACACCTTCATAGAATTTGTCGACCTGAAAAAAGCGTTCGACAATATAAAATGGTGCAAGCTGTTCGAGATTCTGAAAAACGTAGGGGTAAGCTATAGGGAGAGACTGGTCATATACACAATATGTACAACAACCAAGAGGAAATAATAAGAGTGGACGATCAAGAACGAAGTGCTCGTATTAAGAAGGGTGTAAAACAAGACTGTAGCCTTTCGCCCCTACTCTTCAATCTGTACATCGAGGAAGCAATGATGGAAATAAAAGAAAGGTTCAGGAGTGGAATCAAAATACAAGGTGAAAGGATATCAATGATACGATTCGCTGTTGACATTGCTATCCTGAGTAAAAGTGAAGAAGAATTAAATGATCTGCTGAACGGAATGAACAGTCTAATGAGTACACAGTATGGTTTGAGAGTAAATCAGAGAAAGACGAAGGTAATGAGAAAGTAGAAATGAGAACAGCGAGTCAATGAAGTTAAGGAATTCTGCTACCTAGGCAGTAAAATAACCAATGACGGACGGAGCAAGGAGGACATCAAAAGGAGACTCGCTATGGCAAAAAAGGCATTTTTGGCCAAGAGAAGTCTACTAATATCAAATACCGGCCTTAATTTGAGGAAGAAATTTCTGAGGATGTACGTCTGGAGTACAGCATTGTATGGTAGTGAAACATGGACTGTGGGAAAACCGGAACAGAAGAGAATCGAAGCATTTGAGATGTGGTGATATAGACGAATGTTGAAAATTAGGTGGACTTATAAGGTAAGGAATGAGGAGGTTCTACGCAGAATCGGAGAGGAAAGGAATATGTGGAAAACACTGATAAGGAGAAGGGACAGGATGATAGGACATCTGCTAAGACATGAGGGAATGACGTCCATGGTACTAGAGGGAGCTGTAGAGGGCAAAAACTGTAGAGGAAGACAGAGATTGGAATACGTCAAGCAAATAATTGAGGACGTAGGTTGCAAGTGCTACTCTGAGATGAAGAGGTTAGCACAGGAAAGGAATTCGTGGTGGGCCGCATCAAACCAGTCAGTAGACTGATGACCAAAAAAAAAAAAAAACTCTTCACGCGATGAACATCCTCACAAACTATTGGACTGACGCATCGTGGTGTAAAACAATGAAATTCAGTCAGTATTTATGACATAGGTTTCTTGATTCAGAATCCCCCTCTTGTACTTTCCATTATAATCCACACGAAAAATCTATATCCCCGTTAACCCAGTTACATAAACGTATTTACAGAAAACTGGGATAAGTTTGGGTAGTGGGGTGAAACCGCGTCCCGTGTTTCTGAAGTTACTATTTATGGCCTCTGGTGGAGAGATACTGAACAACATTCCACTAGAAAGGGTGAACGAGCGACTACATTGGCACGTCGTTGCTGTTCAGTTCACTGCGTCTGTGAACTTAATTTTTGTTTCACGATATCAACAGATTAATATTCTTTTGTTTCTAAGCTGTAATAATTTCTTAGTCATTACAATTATAAAACTCTGTTTAGTTAGGGATATTGTGATGAGCAACTATTTGTACACAAGGAAACAATAGGGATTTGGTTCAACACTAGCGTGCTTTTCTCGCGCTTTTATAATTTCTGCACTCGGGGTAATTCTGGATACGTTGAGCGGTTGCAAGACAGAGCATACCACACATAGGAAGAGGATAGATTTGATCAACTTATTATGAGAAAACAATGCTACTTCGTTTTGTCACCGCAACACATTGCCGCTGAACGTAACGGTCATGGCTCCTTTCACCAGCAGTTACCACAACTAATTCGTCGACGACTAGAATCACATCCTGGAAGGACTGTGACTATTCATGGGGTCGCCAAATTGTGTGACACTGCTTACCTTAAAGCGGCAGGAAAACAAACTGATGTAAATTGATCAAGAGAACAAGAATTTACCCAATGAACAGAAATATTTTTCCAGACCACTCCATCAACGGCCATAGATAGACCTCATGGTGGAGGTAACTATCACTCCAGAAGAGAATCTATTTCTAGAAGAAAACCCTGATCTAGAAGAAAATCTAGCTCCACAAGCCACCATTATTCTAGAAGAGAATCCAACAGAAAAGCGTGCATCACAGACAAAAAGTGAGTCTGAACGTCTAGTTGAGCCTCGATCTCTTTCAGAAACCAAGAATGCTAAAACCTTTACGAAAATCTTGAAACTACAAGCTCGTGTGAGTATAATCTTGGCTACCTCGTCGGTGTTTGTGAAATCACCCAAAGATATAGTGCCACTGCCTCGAGTTATAAACAATAAAACAGAAACAAACGGTAAATGAGTGAAACAGTCATTTTCATATTCTCGCCGTATAAAACTAAATTGTAATGCCAGTTAAAAGAAGAAAAGTATGAGAAAATGGTTTCCAGGAGGAGAAAGTTTTTTTTTTTTAAAGGAATTCTAAGGAATTCTCAGTCCTTCGACAACGATTCTATGTATGAAGTCGATGAAAACAAATCAGACGTCAACTGCTTGTGTTGTGACGACGTATTTTCAAACTCTGAAAAGGGAGGCTGGATACGTGGCGGAAAATGCTTTTGCTGAGCCCCTGAAAGCAGCATTGGAGCAGATACTAAGGATTCTTACTTTACGTGTGAAATTTGTGTTTCAATAAATATTTCTGCAGCTTTTTCTCTAAAAATGTTGTTTTTCTATGTTCCCACAAGGTTATTATATCCACCTGATCTTACCCCAGTAGTGGGGTAAGATCTGAAAATTTGAATTTTTCTGTTAGAGAACCTCTCATTAAAAAATTAATGAAGGTATACGCATATTCAGGAACAATTAATTGCTCTCATTTAAACAATGATTATTCTTAGTAAATCCGACAATCCCTGCTTAAATACTCGTAGTTTGGCTGCTAAGGGCCTTGGAGTATTAGCTACCCAATTTTCCTCACTTTTCCCAAAACTGAAAAAGTAGTTACAGTTCTCACGCGTGCGCCTTCACCACACTGCTACGCCTCCGCTTACAGGCAGCTCCTCTCGCGGAGTTATCACGGAGGTGGGTCCGCCGCCTTCCTCCACGAGGCGGCAGCCGTCGGGGTCAGCCTGCCACCCGGGTTGCGCGCCCACCCAGGCTCCAGGCAGCCGTGACCCGCTCATCACGGCTGATCGTTATGCCAGGCGCTGCCTTCCAAAATGACCCGTCACTGGGCGTTTACCACGGAACTGATGGGATGGTTCGCTACACCCTTCCCTTCCCTATCCCGTTCACATAAACTGTGTATCGTTAACGGTGTTATCGAGACAGGAATCCATGTGTCAGAAAGTGCCGTGCTTCGAAACCCCCGTTCCATTAGTCACTGCAGAGCTGTTAATAAAGATCTGAGTTAAACTATACTATGCTGTCTTCTGAATTCTTCCTAAATGGTGATAGTTCGAAATTCTCAGAGAGACATTTCTGGGTTCTAAAGTATACCTGCTACACGAGAGTATGATCAACGACAGCATACTGTTTTGAGGTGCGAGGCAACCATGTTGTTCTCCATTCACAATTTTATCTGATACTGTACGGTTGAATGGCTTATTTTAATAAAGGGACTTGAAGTTTACAGGTGCTGATTTGAAATTGTACAGTGCGATCCATATAAACCTGAACTACTTTAATGAGTCATAACATTTGAACCAATAATGGGACACATTTGCAATTTTGGGAGATGGTAATACACAATTTCGGATCACATAGATCCATACAAAGTCCTCACAGCAAATCTTGGGAGTTACTTCCACCAGCTTCGATGCACAACTGTTTCGCCATATTTCGCGACTTTTTGTGGAGTGTACCCTTGTCAGTGTTGCTTATTTCGTGTGCAATTGCCTCACGGAGCTCTGAAGTTGTCAATGTTCTGTTCTTGTACACTCGGCTTTTACGATACGCCCACAATAAAAAATCGGAGGGTTAGGTCAGGTGATCACAGGGGTCACAAATTTTTTGAGATTATTCGGTCACCAAAAAAAGTGTTTAGAAGTTGCTTGGAAACGTTAGATGCGTGACACGTTCCTCCAACTTGTTGGAAATAACCTTCTGTAAGTTCGACGTCAACCATTTGCGTAACAAACGTATAGAAGATACCCGTATAAATAGTAGTGTCTACGGTCGTATCACAGAAAATGAGGCCAATAATCCTGGAAGCTGACACCGGGCACCACACTCCAACCTTTTCCTCATGCTGTAGTGTTTCGTGGATACAAGACAGTCTCCCCTTTTTTGTGTACTGATGTAACCTGACAGATGGAACCATGCCTCACCTGAAAACCAAGTTATGGAGAGAATGTCTTGACGTTGAATAAGCAACTCCTGAAACCATCGATAATAACGTACTCTTTTCTCATGGTCTGTTTCTTGCAACGCTTGCATCTTAATGTCGTAATTTACAATTTCTTCGTACCTGTCTGAAGTGTGCCATAGGAAATGTCTGAAAAACGGTTCAAATGGCTCTGAGCACTATGGGACTTAACTTCTGAGGTCATCAGTCCCCTAGAACTTAGAACTACTTAAACCTAACTAACCTAAGGACATCACACACATCCATGCCCGAGGCAGGATTCGAACCTGCGACCGTAGCGGTCGCGCGGTTCCAGACTGTAGCGCCTAGAACCGCTCGGCCACCCCGGATGGCTATAAAATGTCTGTCCCATGGCTCAACCGACGTATCGATTTCCTTGAAGGGTTCTCCAAGCTTCTTCAAACATATTCAACACCCTCTGCCACTGCCAGTATTTAACACACCCGTTGTCTCCAGCTTCTTTACAATTGCTAAAATTATTACGTTTGTTAGAACATCGCGCATACTGAATTCTCTCCAGAACGTTCGTTGTGTTGTAATCAATGAATCCGTCTTCCAGTATGTTTTCACAATAAAACACCACTGTTGAAGAGTGTACTGCATCTTTCTGTCAGCTAAGGGCTACGAAAGACTCACTAATTTGCTCGTTATTGACACGCGGCTTGAACTACACACTCACAGATTTCACAAACCGCTACCGACGAGGCTACGAACGATCCGAGAAGCACGGCATTATACCGAACAAAGGACCTCATGCTCAGAAACAACAATCAGCTTGCCGACAACCGGAGGTACCTCTGATTCTCCCAGCGCTTTTATTATCATTAAAAAACTTTCCCATTTCTCCGAGCTATGCAGAGAATTATGGCCGATTGAAGTAGTCCATGTTTACATGGATCGCCCTGTACAAAAGCGATAAGATGAAGTCACAACATGGTTTAAGAACTGAAAAGATGTTATTGAAACGGTCTGGGGTATCGTTGTCAACGATACACGTACCGTCCATAGTAGTCAGAAATGTAGCATCTGCTGTCCAAATCACGACCTATATAAGCCAGGCGTGACCACGTTGTGTACCCAATCGCAGCCCTTACGGTCACGCCACTCGCAGGGTCCGTATGACGAATTCAATCTGGCAATATTCGCTGTCCTCAGAACTTCCGCACCCTCATACGCCCATCGTGATACTGTATGCAGAACTGCGGCTCATGTGAGAAGAAACGGTGGTGTCACTCCTTTGTTTGCTATGTCGGTGAGCGCATTACTGCTGCCGTGACAGGGAAAGTTGCAACAATGGTTACCTTGCTGACAGCCTGTGGTGTTCCAGGTGACGTCATAATGTCCGTGAGGATTCTTGTCTAGCTGCAAACGGGCCCATTTTCTGACTGATGGTGCCTGATGTGGCTGTACAACCCTGCTCGGCTGCGTGATCAATATGTCGCCTCGGGAGCTACTCGCATGGGGCCGTTGAGATTTTGCTTGGTGTTAAGAACGAGGGGCGTTCAATAAGTAATACGACAAACTTTTTTCCTCGAGCAACTTCGGTTGAAAAAAGACAGAAAATGTTGTGAGACATCGTGTAGTATCCCCGCCCTAGCCCCTATAGCTTCACGAAGTTCCGATAGTTGCCGATGGTGTACGTAGCATTCGAAAGGAGGTACGTTACAAGCAGAGAGCTGTCGTTGAATTTGTTTTGGCGGAAAACGAGAGCATAGCAATCATTCGTAGGTGCTTGCAGAATCTCTACGGAGACCTGGCAGTGAGCAAAAGCACGGTGAGTTGTTGGACGAAGCTTCTGTCATCATAGCAACAAGGTCGTTCAAAGCTGTCCGATATCCAGCGTGCCGGAGGGCGCATACAGCTGCGGCTCCTGCAGATTTGCTGCTCAACTGAACGTCTTTGTTGGTAGTTGACATACTCGTCCATTAGCAGAGAGGAGCTCACAAAACTTCATTCGACCGTTCATCCTCATCCATCCTACAGCCCAGATCTCGCGCCTTCCAACTTCCATCTGTATGGCCCAACGAAGGACGTACCCCGCGGCAAGGAGTACACATAGATGATGGGGAGATTACTGATGCAGCTAGACATTCGGTCGGACGTCGACCATTAGAGTTGTACCATGCGGGCATCCCACTAAACGGAGATTATGTTGTAAAATAGGGTTTTGTAGTCAAAACAGTAGGAAATAATATTGTGCATTGGAATTCTAAAGAAAAAACGTATTTCGTTACTTACTGAACGACCCTCGTATAGCCCATCTGAAACCAAGGATTCTCTATAGTCATGACAGTTGCGGGATTCCGATCAACGCGAACAGCAGTTTCGCAGAACTCTCCGATGCAGGCTGCGATCCTGCCAATGTTAAATTTAGACACCTACTGTTAAACGTTTATCCTGGTTACATCAGAAGTAACACTATAGTCTCACAAAGAACCAGACTGGATTTAATGGATGTTAAAGCCGTTGCGTAATATTTCGGTATACTTGGGTCGGATAAAAGTTAGTGGCAACACTGTTACAATTCATAACACACTTTACAAACAGATTATTACCGTACTACATTCCCGCAAGGTAATCGCCCCTCATCACCATCACACTCCGACACACAGATGGAAGGCGTTGTAACCGTCAGCGCGTCTGTCTCTGTCGATGACTCTGAATGACCCCCCTACCACACGGATGATGTCATCTTGTGTTGCGTGCCACGAAGAAGTTCCTTCATTTCGGCTAACAGATCGTTAGCGCGCGGACTCGTGTCGCGTGAATGCCTCGAATGTTCCAGTATCTCCGACCTCGACGTACGCATGAGATCCTACAGGTGTTCAGCATGAGGCATCGTGCCTTGACATTAAGGATGATGGGACGCAGTGCCAGAAAGCGTCCTCGCTATCTCCTCAGTGAGGGACGATGGTGAAGTCGCAATAAATTACAGTAGTAGGGCCGGCCGGAGTGGCCGTGCGGTTCTAGGCGCTACAGTCTGGAACCGCGTGACCACTACGGTCGCAGGTTCGAATCCTGCCTCGGGCATGGATGTATGTGATGTCCTTAGGTTAGTTAGGTTTAAGTAGTTCTACGTTCTAGGGGACTGATGACCAAAGCAGTTAAGTCCAATAGTGCTCAGAGCCATTTGAACCGTTTGAACAGCAGTAGGCTGCAGTGATCGTCTGTTAGAATGCCTGAACTGGCCTCCCGCACTTTCAGACAGAACGCACTGCAAATAACTCATACACAGCCGTCGCCGTTCACTGCACTGCTTCAGCTGACGTTTTCGTGTCGGCTACATACAGTGAGTATGCCATTTGACGCACATCCGTTATGGTACGGCAGTGTTTATTATTTTGTTATCCATCCCATGTGTACAAAATGTAGAAGGCATTGCTCCAATCTACTTTGTGGATATCCGCTGAAATGCTAATCATTTGGGTATCGAAGCCTATAGTACTCTTCATGCATGTCGCGTTCACGGTGTTGCGGTCTAAATGACCAGCCGTGCAGTATTTTTTCTTTTAAAAATTACAATCTGATGCTCATCATATAATTTATTATTGCCATTTTATAGATCTGAAAAATTTAAAAGTAGTGTTTACAGGGGGTCTTGCCCACTCGTCGCTAATATGGTGCCTAAGGGATGCAGCGTTTTCGGAATGCTATACAACAATTGAAACAAATGTCCGGCCCGGTAGCTGAGTGGTCAGCACGACAGAATGGTAATCCTAAGGTCCTGAGTTCAATTCCCGGCTGGGTTGGAGATTTTCTTCGCTCAGGGACTGGGTGTTTTGTTGTGCTAGTCATCATCATTTCATCCCCATCGACGCGCAAGTTGCCGAAGTGGCGTCAAATCGAAAGACTTGCACCCGTCGAATGGTCTACCCGACGGGAGGCCCTAGTCACACGACACTTACATTTATTTATTCAAACAAATAACATGAGTAGTTTTATTTCTAGAAAGCAAATTGACAATACTTAACTTTTATTACAGCAAATGTCGCTAGCGAGAGGCGACATGAAAACAGTAAAGTTCTTGCTATACACCAAGTCCAAGTAGGCACTTGATACGGATCCCGAAATATATGATAGCGTATCACAAATGATCGTTGCAGATTCGGGCCGATCTGAGCAGTCGAAGCTAGCCTTCTAGGTGTCGCTCTTCGCGCGGTGCGCTCCAATACCGCGCACCACTGGCCAATATTTCCTCACTGCCTTCTGCCTTTTTTCATAATGTAAGCAGTCAACATAGAAACATTTAGTGCACAGAGAAGATTAGCAACAAATCTATAAACTTCCTAGTTATAACCTTGACATTACTACACAGACACATTATTTCAACATGGACAGAAAAGCTGCAACTACAGACAGTAACACCTTCCTGCTCATAACTGTAGAAGCTCACAAACATGCAGCTTTCAACTCAATGGTGCACCATCTGTTGTCTGTTCCAGTGTATAAAATGATTTCAAAGCGAAGTTAGACACAAGAAAATTTATTGCTGCAAGCAATGGCAATAACTCAGTCTTGACTGAGCACTTCTTACACAGGAAATAAAAACTGAAAATAAGTGCCCCCCCTCCCATTTGCTTCCTCTGCTGCTACTTCTTAAGTTTGTAGTAAGTCGTGTAGTATCCCATACCTACGTTAAGTATCACATAGTGTAGGTAAAACACTAAAATACAGCAACTATGTGGTATACTTCTAAATGAGGAACACTTTAACCCATTGTATTTTCGATAGCAGAGCTAACACTCAATTACTGGCCAACAAAGGGCTATACAGAACTAATTTTCCTGTTGGTGATAAGTTTATACTGGCCAGCCAGGCAGAGGAATTGTAATTAGGCTCACTGGACGTGAAGGTAACCGGAGGTTACAGAACTCTGACCTCACATTTGCTGAGCATGTACTGAGAGAGGGCCACAGCTACCAGCCACAGTGTCACATCTCCACTTAGCAAACAAAGACCAAAAACTTAATCCACTGGAAACCCTGAAGATCAGTAAACAGCTGCCCCACAGTCCTGATTCAGCATTAAATGACCAAATACAGCTCAATACTTCTCCTCTTCTAAACTTCATGTGGTGTATTTCTCCCATTCCATCTGTACTGTCTATCACATTCCGTTCCTCCATTTTTCTCTATAGTCACTTTTCTTTAATTGTCTGTCTACGTCATACATTCTGTTTTTAAAATGTACGTTGTGCTTTCATTAACAGAAATTCTTCACAGCTGTGATATACCATTTAGCTGATGTATTTCATGTTAGAATTTTCAATTTTTTTACTCCCTGTCTGCGCCACCCTCTCTTTGTAACCTCTTCAAATTATTATTCAGTACGCTTGTCTTATATTGAATTTTTTATTGTGATTTTTTAATTAATTAAAGATGTTATATATGGCTATTAAGTGGTTTTACCCTATGCAAATACTCACTTATTTGAATGTAAGTCTTTACTGATGTTGTCCTCCAACCTCCCATTGTAACGCGGCTTCCGTTGGACGCAGAGATGAAAATATAAAAATACTACCCAAAACCCAACACAAGACCCAAACCCAAGATCCAAATTTCATAAAAAAGAGAACAAAGTTCCACTGTGATAGCATCACTTGAATAGTAGCAAGTACACTGAAGAGAAACAATGTAAAAAAAAAAAAAATAGAAAAGAAGTCCAATCTAAAGTAACTTAGTATTTTTGCAGAAGAAAATAAAATAGAATCCCTTTTGTATCAAATTAAAGTAAAAGTAGATCGAGAAGTACAGTACTTATAGATCACGGAGTAGAGCAAGTGACCTCAAAGAATACTCCTTGTGAGTACTCTTTGAGGACACCGCGGAATACGGAAGATGAAGTTATACATTGTTAATGTGCTTCTAGCGCTTGCTTGATCGTGCGCTCCTGTACGCAGGCGATACGAGGGTGTTTTTGCATTTTGGAGATTTTTCAGTAAGCTTGAAATAGGTAGTTTAGCAACTTAGGGTACCGGTATATCATTACGTAAAATCAAGATAGGAAAAGAACCGAGGTTTATCTTAAATTGATTATTATCAACGGAAGACTGAACTTTGTCCCAAACTGATAGACTTTTAGTAATTTAACGAAAAAGGAAGTGAATATTAGTATCGAATTGTGAGAAAATATTTTGATTTCGTTAAAACAACTCGTGAAATCTGGATGTTATTGCAAACTCTTTGGCTGAAATTTACGTAACTAATTACACCCAGCTTAGGGAAAGGTTACTTCTTTAAGACAACGATAGGATGTGCTTAGTCTATAATAAACCAGCGTAACGTGAAATTACCGTGTTTGACATTTATTTCAAACCAAATAATATTACGTGCTTACGAAACATTTTATCAGGGCAACGATACAGATAAATAACAGAGCTGCAATATGCTTTGTCGCTCTAAAAAAGTTATCGTACTGAATCAGGCTGTTTACCTTACGTAAACTGAAAACTTTAATGGAGAAACTATTGCTGAATGTAGACTGTAAGCATGGTTAAGTGCAATAATAGCAGTTTGTATACTTCTACGTGAAGCTGTGCTCGTACACGTTGGGGAGCATATAATTATTTGAGCTGGCCGATACTGTTGATAAGCACTCGGCGTGAATATAGGTCAGCAGACTTCTTTTGTAACATTCCTTATCAGACAGTATGCAGACATTCTACCGCTAGCTGTTCGGAACACGAACTTCATCAACGAACATTTTCAATAAAAGGAGCAATTACAGTTTTCACCATCAACTTCTCCTCATGCACACACACACACACACACACACACACACACACACACATACACATACACATATATATTTTCTTAGGCTATAATTTTACTCTTCATATTTATATAGCTGTTTATCTTTGTTTTCAATTGCGATAGCACTGCATTGTCGTAGGTGAGGTTCACTTTGTGTTTGTACCTCACTCTTAATCTATAACACGTTTCTCCATAATATTGACCAGTCTCGTGCCGTCTTTGACGACAGTAGGCAGTTAAAGTCTGTTGATGGCCTTGTAAGCCGAAAACAGATTAACGAAATAAATAAATACTGTAGAATATCCACATTACCACACTTTTCATTTATAATTATGAATTTTTTCATCCAAAATGCGACGGAAGCGTCAGTTGACATCATTACGTTCCTTTAGTTGGGAGAGT
Organism: Schistocerca cancellata; assembly: GCF_023864275.1. NCBI lineage: Eukaryota > Metazoa > Arthropoda > Insecta > Orthoptera > Acrididae > Schistocerca > Schistocerca cancellata. Next base: position 537,178,460 of record NC_064628.1, on the reverse strand, counting down.
TTTCGGAAATACTGACTGGAATAAACTCACTGAAATTCTGAAGGTTGCAAGGAAAAAATGCAGGAAGCTAAATGTTATCTACAACTTGTTTCGAAACCAACTGCAGTTGGAAGACTCGAAGGACATGAAAGGGAATCAGTAGCTGAGAAGGGCCTGAGAAATGGTTGTAACCCATCTGTGGGAATTCAATCTTTGCATCGAAGAAAGAAATAAAGGAGACAATTGAAAAGAGGATATAAAATGAGGTGGAAGCAAAGAAAAATGATATTTGCAGATAACACTGTAATTCACCAGAGACAGCAAAAGAATTAAAGCTTAGTAGCACAGAATGAACAGTCTTGAAAAGAGGGTACAAGCTTAATATCAGGAAAAATACAAGAAAGGTAATGAAATCTAATCGAATTAAGTCAGGCGATGATTAGGGAATTAGATTAGGAAGTGAGAGTGAAACTAGTAAATGAGTTTTGCTATATCGGTAGCAAAATGACTGACGACGGTGTAAGTAGAGAGGATATAAAATGCAGACTGAGAACACCAAGAATATGAATTGAAGCGTAAGGAAGTCTTTTTTGAAGGTATTTGCCTGGAGTGTAGCCTTGTACAGAAGTGAAAAGTGGGCGATAAACACTTCAGGCAAAAAGAAAGTAGAAACCTTCGAAATGTATTCTCTCAGAGGCATGCTGAAGATTGGGTTAGTAGATGGAATAAGTAATGATGAGGTTATGAGACGAATTGGGGAGGAATGAAATTTATGTCGAAGTTGAGTAAAAGAATGGATCGTTTGATACGACACATCCTGAGGCATCAGGGATTTGCCATATGTGGTAATGGAGGGAAGTATGGGGACAGACCAACCCTTGTATACGATAAGCAGATTTAAATAGATATAGGATGAAGGAACTATGCAGAGGTGAAGAGGCTTGCACAGGATAGAGTGGATTAGTGAACTGCTTCTAACTAGTTTTTGGCCTGAAGTCCACAACGATAATAACACAAGAATGCTTTGTGATTCAGTACAGTAACACAGAAATGAAACCATTTCGCTCTTCTCCTGTGCCTTCCCCATTGCTTTTGTGCAGAGCTGCGGACAGCAGAGTGAAGAGCGGCCAGCCACGTGGCGGTCGGCAGGTGCGTATCGCCGGCCGAGAAAGTGCGTGGCGTTCCGCGTGGGGCGGTGGGGCGGCCTGACGACGGCAGCACCTGCGCCCCTGCATCTGCGCCTCCCCACCGCTCGCTCTCTGCATCTCAACTTCCGTCCTGTTGTGTGTACGCAACATACCTCCCTGGTACTGCGCGAAGAAAGTGCAAATGCAAGCACACAGTCAACTCTTTTTAGTGCCTGTGCGATGATTTCCGGACTGGTTAAAAAGTTCAGTTTTTTAACTCCTTCATAAGAAATGTGACAAGACAGACTTAAACAATTATCTTCCAGTTTTCTTACTGGCATCTTTTATCAAAATATTCGAAAAAATAATGTACTCAAGAGCAGTCTCACACTTAAGTGGACACATATCACGGTTTGATTTCCAGAAAGGCTGCTCCACTGAGAATGTAATTTATACATACACTCATCAAATAGTACAAGCCTCAAATAACAAAATATCGCCTGCTGGTATTTTTTGAGATAACTCCAAAGCGTTTGACTCGTAGAAAACGTTCCTCTCTTACATAACACGCAAGTTTAATAGAATTGATTGCTATATGCACAGCTGCTATGAATCATACTTAACAAGCGGAATGTAAAAGGTTGTGATGAATTATTCGGGCAATATCGGAATGGTAGTAAATTTTGGTGACTGAGTGAAATCTGAAGGGAGTTCTACGAGACTCAATTTTGGGTCCACTCCTATTCCTTATATATGTGAATGACCTTCCACTTAACATTCAACAAGCAGAACTGGTACTTTTTTGCATACAATACTGGTGTTACTACAAATCCAATGCAGAGAAAGCAACAAAAGAGTTGGTAAACGATATTTTCCAAAAAATTATAAAGCGGTTGTCAGAAAGTGGGCTCTTCTGAATTTTGAAAAACAAAAAAGCACTCTGTATTCAGTTCTGTGCAACGAATAGTCGTAGGAACAACTAACGTAGCACATGAATAGTAAACAGTAAAGAGAGTAGAATGCTCCAAATTTTTGGGTGCACATACTGAAGCAAATTTGAACTGGGAGAAGCACACTACTGAGCTTCTCAACCATTTAAGTTCAGCTGCTTTTGCTGTTCACATAATGGCTAATCTCGATAACAAGCGAATCAACCTCCTGACATATTTTGCATGTTTCCACTCACTAACATCTTTTAGAAACATTTTGTGGGGCAACTCATGACTTAGAAAGGAAGCAGTGATTGCACAGAAGCTTACAGTAAGAATAATATGTAGACTTCACCAACGAAATTCGCCATAAATAATCCATCACAATTTGAGGAAAACAGTGATGTCAATACTTAGAACACTAGAGGGGAAAATGACCTTTATTATCCATTATTAAAGCTTATAGTGACTTAGAAAGGAGTTCAATAAGCACCAATAAAAAAATCTCTGATAATTTTTCCAATAACCTAAAATGTTTGACTGGTGGCAAAGCAAAGAAAAGCAAATCTAACTCAGAATCATTTCTCCTGAACAGCTCCTTCTAAACCATTGACGAATTTCTACTTAAAAACTGGCAGTTAGTAAAATAAAATAAAATAGAAAGAAAGTTGATTTTTAATGTAGTTCTTAAATTAAATTTTCCCTGAGACATTTAAGTCTCTAATTTATCTACAATAACGTTGGAAGCTGAAGAAGTGGGTGGTTCCTGCAGCTATGCTGACTACAATAAAATACTGTGGTGGTGTAATGGTCAGCCTATTCGCGTAGTAAGCAACAACAACTGGGTTCGAGTCCCAGCCACAGCACAAATTTTAATTCACTTCTTCAGCTTCCTACGTTATCTTTTAATGTAGTTGCTTAAGTGGAACTAAAATAATAATGTGGTCATTGATGTTAACACTAATAATTTGTACATATCCTGACTCGTTTCACAACATTTCGATAAAAAATTGTTCAAATTATCTACGAAACATGCAGCGAACTGTCAATCTGAGATCAATTAGTTATCAGATACGTACTCTTTGGCCATCAGTATATCTCTTATCAATAAAGACTGTAGAGATATAGACAGCTATAGAGAACTGACGCACATATTTTTTGTTTCATTGCTCGTGTTTCTTTTTTTTTTTGTAGTGGTTAGTCGTAATCGCCATTTTTTCTTAGTAACTCCAAGTGTATATTTTAGACCGCAGTTTCTCGCTGTATCAGTAAATAATCTTTGTTATCAGAGCTTGGACATGAGTGGAATCGGAACGACTTCGTGGGAGGAAATCGTGGCTGCTGATGGTTTCTGTGTGTCTCGATTGCAAAAATAAAATTAACTATCAATGACTCAGTCTGCGACGACTGCTGTATGATATTGAACCAGAAAGCATCATCCTGGACACCTAGTTGGGATCTCAGCGTGTTCACTCGATCCCTCATCAGCGTCGCTATTGCGAATTCTTCGCTGCCATCCTGTGACATCTCGCACACATTCGACTCTGTGTGGCACAGGGGCCACTGTGTGAGGGACTCAAATCGTAATACTCCGCAGCTACGCTTGGCAAGGCAGATTTCAGGTCGGTGCTGGGAATGGTCTTTGCATCAAACATCAGACCCAGGCTGGTGTCCCTCAAGGGTCAGTATAGGGCCCGATTCTGTACACATTACACACACTGGGCGTACCGTATGCACCACAAGTTCTGCTGGCTCAGATTTCTGACAAACGACACTGTACCCCAAAAACCGTGTCTTTCACATCGTTCGGCATAGACTTCAACAGGCTGGAGAAGAGCTCACGAAACAGGCATTACAGTGGAGGCTTGCAATGAATGTGGCGAGAACACAAGCAGTCATCGTCCCGCAGCAGGGAGTGCCTGGAGCACTAACACCTGCCCGTGTCCGACGCAGCCTCGTCGCCCTGGACAAAACAGCTCTCTACCTTTGGAGTCACGCTGAAGTGGCATTTAGCACGGCGCCAGCACATCACCGAGTAATCCTGCTAGTCCAGTCGATGGAGGGAAATTAGGTGAAAAATATATATAGCTTGCAAATTTTTGTACAGTAATAGAGGGAGTGACATGAACAACATCGCCAAAACTCCCCTTTGGGCGTAGGATAGGGGGACGGGCTACGGGCATTAAATGTCAGTTTTTTAAGTTTTTCTTGAATAACTTGAAAACTGTGGTTTCTAGCGAAAATGTTTACTGGTACTAAAGTAAGCTTTTTCTACAAAAAGGTCATTTTATTTTTTTCTCTGGGACTGATAGTTTCTCCGTTGCAGGAGACGGAAACGTCACAGATTGTTATAAATTGTGGTTCAAATGGTTCAAATGGCTCTGAGCACTATGGGACTTAACTTCTAAGGCCATCAGTCCCCTAGAACTTAAAACTACTTAAACCTAACTAACCTAAGGACATCACACACATCCATGCCCGAGGCAGGATTCGAACCCGCGACCGTGGCGGTCGCGCGGTTCCAGACTGTAGCGCCTAGAACCGCTCGGCCACCCCGGCCGGCAATGGTGGTTCAGTAGTATAACATTCCTGTTTAACGTTAAACGAAGTCGATTAAGAAGAATTATGAAATGTGTGTACCACACCTAAGTACAACAGAGCCCTATTAAGAGACAAATCGTATTTTGGAGGTGTAACTGTGTGGAGTGGTGTGGGTGGTGGGTACTAGTGCGAGGGAAGGTTGGTCGACGACTGATGTTATGCACTTTCGTCCTTGATTAGTGGGCAAACTCGAGAGGGAGCAGGAGATTGTCCACAGTATCTACACCACTGTTGCACAATAAGGAACTACTGGGTGTTTCACAAAGTTATACCGACCCGCTGCGGCGCGCTTATGTGTCATGGCGCCGCTGTGTGCGGACGTGCTCAGGTGAGTTTATTTTCCAGAATGTGTACTAAGTGGGATACAGATATAAGTTACTAATAATACTAATCTAAGAAACAAATATGGATAGAATCTATGTAAATCTATGCACTGTGTTTTACAATGCGATGGGGGAGGGGGGAGAAGTTGACTCTTAGTCATCATGCAGAGTAATTGTAGCAGTCTCCCGGGAAAGGCAACTTCCCCCACCACGATCCACGAGCGCTGCTCGCTTTTCAGTTTACAGGCAGACAACCCTGCCCAGCATTTCCTGTCTAGTTCTCTTATGCCCGCAGACGAAATAACTTCAATGATCTCATGTTTATAAACTGGAGTTATTTCCAGTTTATTACATGAGCATTTATTTACAGTTGTTGAATGAGCTTTTATGTAAAACACGTTCCTATAAACAACGGCTGAGGAGTGTATAAACTGTATGTGTTGTAGTGTGGGAAAGGGATTGGATTTTAAATGTGTCACCTTGATGCTTTACACTGCTGAAAACGTATTGTAATGCTATGTGATTGTGTTGTCGCCAGTTCATTAATTGATGACCAAAACGTTACTGCACTTCTCTTGGCATTAATTGTTTTACTGGTAGATTGCATAAATCTCTCCCATTCAAGAACTGCTGGCACTTGTAGAGTGGTCTACACTGAGTCGAGGCACTTACTGCACATACACAGTATGTCTTTCAAGGTGGGTGGGAATGTCTGACGAAATGGGCCTGATCATGTTCAAGCCTAGAACATTAATCTATTCTAATGCGTTGCTTGACCTATGCTGAGATATATGAAGTTCCATAACATCAAGGGACGTACCTCTGTTGTAGAGACAATTGAAGCCTCTGGTCCTCTTCAGATGCTGGGAAAGCTATAGCTGGGATGATGCATGTGATGTCCCTCATGCCTGGAGAAGTATGCCAGTCAGTGATATTGGAGACAGTGAAATCGACATTGTCCAATACATATTGGCAGCATGATACACTTGGGACTGGCTCTTCAGCGTGGTAGGCAGTTGACAGCTTCAGCTGTTGAACTTTTTACGTAATAGTTCACTTGGCAACTGCAAATGCGTACTTATTCTATAAACTAAAAATAACACCAGTACATAAACACGAGCTCATTGAAGTTATTTTGTCTACTCACATGAGTAACTGGGCAGGAAACGATGGCAGAGTATGGTCTACGCACAAAATGGAAAATGGGCAGTGCTCGTGATGGGGGAATTTGCCTTTCTCGGAGGAACGTTAGAGATGCCGTACAAGATAACTAAGAATCAGTTTCTTGGAAGCAGTGTAGAAGCGAAGCATTTATGTAGATTCTGTCCATATGCATTTTTGGACTACTATATTTAGTAATCATATTTCTGTTTCATGTATTGTTAATGATGTTTGTGGAAAACAAACACTCCGAGCATCTTTGTACACTACCTCGCCAGTGATTCATAAGGCACATTGATTCCATGGACGAGTACTTCTCTTTATCCTTTGTCTCATACACAGATTGAGACTCACACAGTACTCACCACGTGGAAGTACTCGTCTCTTATTTCAAGTCCTGCACACGCCATTTCTTAAATATTTCAACTTATGGTACACACGCTATTTCTTAAATATTTCAACTTATTGTACACACGCTAGTAATTCAGCTTAGCTTAAGCACACGGAGGTATTTCAACTTATTGCTACACGTGGTTTCTTTGTGACCGTTGGTCACTTCCGAAGATTACTACAATCCCATTAATATTACCTGCCTGACATTTAATTCTCCCCACAAAAGTTCCTGAAATAGAGAAATTATTATTTCAAACTACTCTTAAATATTCCACATGCATACCATGCCTCCACTCTTTCGTCATTACGGAGCACATCTAAAACAGGTGTTAACAGCACAGGATCCAGCGGCAGAGTGCCGAAACATGGCCGTTCTCGAGGTCCTCTCCCATCTCTGTCGAGGTGGGAGAAGCACCTTGCTACCTTATTGGTCAGCCACATTTCAGGCGCTCAAAGCTCTGGTAAATTTCATCTCTTTGGTTCCACCAAAGGATCGACTCAAAGATGATCATTTATTCACATTCACTATCTGCGGTTAGCAGACGACCATACATTCATTCATTTCAAAAGATCTCACCAAACTGGATGTAGGGATTTAATTTTGTGGGAGTGCACATATGATAAATTAAATAAATAAATTGTCATTCTTTCCCACACTGGTATCCGGCTTCGCTGTATTAATTGAAATTGAGTTATTTTACAAAAAAAAGTGTTGTTCTGACAAAAATACTGAAGTATGTTGTACCTATATTCAATGTCGGGCGGTACTGTACCCTTTCAACACATCCATGCCCGAGGCAGGATTCGAACCTGCGACCGTAGCGGTCACGCGGTTCCAAACTGAAGCGCTAAAACTGCAAGGCCACACCGGCCGGCTCACCTGACACAATTTTATTTGCTGCAGACGGGTATTCCATTTGACAGAACATTATTTATGTGTTTGTGATGTTTCATGCTCAGATAATATTTCTGAAGCCTTTTTATAATTAATGAGACGCTCTGTATTCGTGGGTGATTTAGAAATTGTGGGATATAGGCTCCAGGCAGCACAGTAAACTGCATTTTTTGTTTTCGAACAAGCAAGACAGGATATTTTAATATTTTAATTATTTTCCGTTGTCCTGAAATGGCTACAGTTGAGTTCAGTGAAACTAAAATCTATGTTATTTGTCATTTGGTAATACCGCTTGTTTGCTGAAGAATGACCTTGTTGACCTGTAATTTTTTGGTTTTCCAGCCATGTAGATCCATTGCATCTATAATTTTGCCTTTGGTACTCGACTGTAATAAGTCACTAGAGGCCAGCTGAACGTCTTCTTCCTGCTGAGATAATACCGACGATGAGAAATGTTTAGCCTCGAAGCTTCGACTGTTCAGTCAAATTACAAGAATTATTCGAAATACCTGACATCAGAGTATCGGTAGTATCAAGTAAGATTAACGATGCACCTCCTCCGTGAAGCCATCTTCTCACCTTAAAACCTGTTTTATTTGCTTCTTCAATTTTATCTTTAGCTCCTTTTCTGTTTTGAGCCGCTGAAAGGTTTTATCTTGGTGCGCTCGTCATTTGATCTTTAATACATAAAAATATAAATAAATATTTTTTAACACTGACGAATCGGTCTTACATACAAAATCATGACCACGTGTGCGTAATATGTCCTTTATAATATCAAACACACGTTTTTCGTTTTAGCCTATTTAGTAGTGTAGCGCTCTGACAAAAACTTCCCGTCAAAATTTCATTGGATACATCTCTTGTCATTCTGGGGCTATTTGACTGGACTATTACGCCAATAAGATAATACGCTGAGGTGACAAAAGTCATGCGATACCTCCCAGTAGCCGGCCGAAGTGGCCGTGCGGTTAAAGGCGCTGCAGTCTGGAACCGCAAGACCGCTACGGTCGCAGGTTCGAATCCTGCCTCGGGCATGGATGTTTGTGATGTCCTTAGGTTAGTTAGGTTTAACTAGTTCTAAGTTCTAGGGGACTAATAACCTCAGCAGTTGAGTCCCATAGTGCTCAGAGCCATTTGAACCATTTTGAACCTCCCAGTATCGTGTCGGACCTCCTGCCCAGAGTACTGCAGCAACTCTACGTGGCGTGGACTCAACAAGTCGATGGAAGGCCCCTGCTGAAACGCTGAGCCATGCTGCCTCTACAGCAGTCCATAATGGCGAAAGTATTTCCGGTGCTTGAATTTGCACGCGAACTGACCTCTTGTTATGCCCCACAAATGTTGGTTGGGACTAACGTAGGGCGATCCGGGTGGCCATATCATTCGCTCGAATTGTCCAGAATGTTCTTCAAACAAATCGCGAACAGCTGTGGTCCTGTGACATGGCACACTGTCATCCATAAAACCTAAAGTCTATGAATGGCCGCAAATTGTGTCCAAGTGGCCGAACGTAACCACTTCCTGTCAGTGATCGGTTCAGTTGGACCAGAGCACACACTCCATTCCATGTAGACACAGCACACACAATTATGGAGCCACTAACAGCTTACACAGTGCCTTGTTGACAACTTGGGTCCACAGTTTCGTGGGGTCTGCGCCACACTCGGACTCTACCATCAGCTCTTACCACCTGAAATCTGGACTTACCTGATCAGACGACAGTTTTCCAGTCGTCTAGGATCCAACCGATACAGTCACGAGCCCAGGAGAGGCGCTGCAGGAAATGTTATGTTGCTAGCAAAGGCACTCGAGTTGGTCATCAGCTGCCACAGCCGATTAATACCAAATTCCACCGCACTGTCCTAACGGATCCTTTCGTCGTGCGACACACATTAATTTCTGAGGTTAATTCACGCATTGTTGTTTGTGAGTTAGCACTGACAACCCTACGCAAACGCCGCTGCTCTCGGATGTTGGGTACAGGTCCTTGGCCACTGCGTTGTCTGTGGTGAGAAGTAATGCCTGAAATTTGGTATTCTCAGTACAGTCTTGATACTGTGGATCTCGGAATATCGAATTCCCTAACGATTTCCGAAATGGGAGTCCCACTCGTCTAGCTCCAACTATCATTCCGCGTTCAAAGTATTTTAATTCCCGTCGTGCTACCATAATCACATCGGAACCTTTTTCACTTGCACTGTCTGAGAACAGATGACAGTTCCGCCAATGCACTGCCCTTTTATACCTTGTGTACTATCGTCATTTATATATGTGCATATCGCTATCCCATGACTTTCATCTCCTCTGAGTACAATATGTAATCTTTCTTTTTATTCTAGTTAATCGTTTATTTTCACTATGGAACTTTAAATATGGAGATTTTTTTAGTAATTAAAAAATGCTGATTATTTGCCTAACCTATCAACCGCATAAAGAAACAGAGATCGTCGCTTGACGTTCAAGCGTTCTGGTTTATTCGGCTCAGATCGCGTAACCACATCTGTTTTTGTCTGCGTGTGTGATGAATACATTAATATTAACTTGCGTGTGACGCTAGATTCAAACTCTGAGAGAGAGCAAGGTGAGTCGGCCGTCTATCCAGCAACGCCACTTGGCTTGCATTGCACAGGAAGACGTGCATTTATCTCCAGAGTTCACAGTAGGAAAGTAGAATTACAAAGTGGGGCAGTGTCGTGGAAACTGGGATCAATATTAATTGAAGTGGGAAAGCTGAAAGTGATAATGTTGTAACCATTCTCTGTGTAGTACTTTATATTGTTGTGTGGTGTATGACATGTAATTTGGGTATGTGTGGTTTCCATGGGTGTGTAGCGAAGTAGTTTCAAAAGATTAGTGGGATATGCTTGTTCCTTCTGTACCGCTCGGTCTGGAGGAAAGTTTCGTGATGATGATTGTGAGAGTCGAAGTGTGAGGTATAATAAAAGATCCACCAACCTATCCAGAAAGTGCACTGTAGCGTTAAATAAATTACGAGACCATAATATAGAGATTCACTAATGTAAAGCCATGCCCACTGGGCGGAATTGTTGTAGGTTATAGAATTTGTGTGTTTAGGTTAGGGAATTTATCAGAATAAATCAGTTAGTGAAAAGAAAGAGATTGGTAGACTGTTCCTTCAAATTGTATGTTGTCATAATGTCCCGAATTTATAATGTGTGCGCCATTCATATTCAGTGGGATGGCCACGTGTTAATAAAAGCCGTCAAATAAAAGACAAAAAGAAAATGTGGTACTGCCAGTGCGTAGTGTACAGTCAGAGTTCTGTAAATCACTGATAGTCAGATATGCGTTTCCGTTGCGTAGTAATCATATAGGAGGATAACTTGTAACTTAAGTGAGAGTACTAGAGCTAATATTACTCGATAACTAAGAATGAATCCACTCGCTTGGCAGACCACTCATCTTGCAGGCCTGACTGCTTGATGCCACAGTATGAGCACGGCATGTGGGTACCTCTCATAATTTCGACCCTGCCAGGACTCCGTTTTTGCCAGGATAATTTTGTTGCCAGGATGATTTGGCCAGGATATATTTTGCCAGGATATTTTGTTGTCAGGATGATTTGGCCAGGATATATTTTGCCAGGATATTTTGTCAGGATTCTGCTGTTAGGGTTTGCTGTTAAGATTTTTTTTGTGGAATGTATTGTGATAGCGCTAAGAAGTAAAAATTTTTTTTGTTTGCAATTTCTTTCTGGATAGGTGAGGATCTTTTATTTTTTTTATGTAATGCTTTCTACGTCATCTAAGGTTGGAAGATCGTTGTATAATTTTTTTTGCGTAATGTCCGTAGTAACTAGGTCGCAGTCGAAAAGTGTAGCCACCATGGAGAATAACGATTCTGGGGTGAACGTGGCAGTGCAGCAGGAAGTAGCGGTTGACCATCTGTTAATGAGCGGGGACGGCAAACACGCGGAAGGGGATGAACTGTTCAGTGGACCGCTGCAAGGTGATCCTTTATGCGTCGGGCTTTGTTCACAATCGGGGGCTTTTCCCGACGACGCGGGCGAGCCGGGACTAGGTCAGGTATGCAGTGAAAGTGCAGCTACCCTTAGCGAAGCTATGGTTTCTCGGACGAACGAGGTGAGCTCACCGAAAGTAGCAAATGACAGTGTGCTACTGCAGTTGTTACAGCAGATGAATAGAGACAATAAGGAGAGAGATAGGGAGAATAAAGAGAGAGATATGGAGAATAAGGAAAGATTTGAAGCAACTAAGGAAAGATTGGAAGCAAATAAGGAAAGATTGGAGGCAATGGATAAGGGGAATAAAGAGGCAATGAGGAAGCTACACACAGTTATCGATGAGCGTCTGTCCGCAGTTAATAATCGGTTAGATGAGGGGGAGAAGAATCTGGGTGCGTTGAGGCAAGTATGTGATGGCGTGAAAGAAAAAGCCAATAATTTGGAGGTACGAATAAGTGCAATAGAGAGCGATATTACAGAACATAGGGGCGTGTGGCCGGATGAGCGAATCAAAGAGATAGTGGAGGAATTACTTGCAGATAAACAAGGGGCATTAGACAGCGTGGAAGCTCAAGTCACACGGCAGGAAGTGGCGCTAAATAAACACAGGGATGAAGTTGCGGAGGTAGTGGTCAGAATGAATACAATTAGTGCAGGTGTAGAGAAGGTCAGTGTAAGAGGCGAGACAGGCTCTGACAGTACGCAGCGAGAGGTTTATGCCGAGCAGGAAGAGATACAGTCACTATTACAGTTTAAAGAGGCGCAATTAGAAATAAATAGGAAACATAGGGAAGAACTAGCACAGTTGCAATTAGCATGCAGTAGCGAAGGTGACACACCACCAGGTAGATTGCAGAGGGAGAGTGAGATAAATTCAAAAAAAGAAAATAGGCAGAAAGAGGAAGACGAACTTAGAGAGTTAGAAGAACGGTTGTGTCGGATAAAACAGGTGGCAAATCCAACTGAGTATAGCCCAAGGTCGGAAAACATAAATGCGGAAGAAGAATGTAGGAGGCACTTCGTGTCGGTACAAAAGTTCACTCGTTTTCCGGATCCTGATAACTACCAACATCCATGTCTGTGGCTGTCTCAATTTCAAGATTCATTACCTGCATCGTGGGGACCGCTCCTCAAAATGAAGTTTGTGTGCAACCATTTGAGGGACGAGGCTAGAGCGAAAATGCAGGAAGTTATTAAAGACTGTAGTAGCTACAAGATATTTTGTGACAAGTTTTTAAATGACTTCTGGCCGAAAAGTAAGCAGGACCAGGTTAAGCAAAGCATATTGATGATGCCAAATTGTAACGAAGGTAGTGTAAGAGATCCAGTGGCGTGCTATCAGGAAATGCTGAGACGAAATAGATATTTGGATGTGCCATACGAAACTGGGGAGCTCATTAGAATCTGTATAACGAAGTTGCCAGTAAGATTGCGCAGAGATATAGTGATAGCAGGCAGAGGCTTAGACGATTCCGCGACATTTCAGCACTTGTTACAGGAACTGGGTAATGAGAGCAACATTGTGAACGGCGACACGACTCATAGGTCAGACAGAGTCGAGGGTAGGAACGGCAGAAACTATCAGAATGGCAGGAGAGCATGGAATCAGAGGAATGACGGGAATGGAAGATGGCGAGGAAATAGGGGGCAGAATTCATGGGAATATCGACCGTCAAACCGGGAAAATAGAAGATGGGACAGAGATGGAAGAAGAAGGGAAAATCAAAATGATGGGCGAAGAGAGGATAGGCAGTCATTGCGTTCATGATAGGACAATCATTGTCACAATTCAGACGATCAAAGGAAAACAATCGTGTGGGCTTCGTCACATTTCTAACATCAAATTATGGAAAAGTTCAGGATAGATCTAAAGTAGGCAATTTATGGTAGATAGTCAGTGTATTTATTTGTGGTGTGTAACGTTGTGCAGGGTCAAATCGAACATAAGAATTTTCAGGCGGGATGTCAGGAAGTATGACGGAATAGACTGGTCGAATGAGTCATGAACAGGAGTCGACAGAGTGGTGTATGTACGTATTTTTTGTCATATGAATAAGGATCAAGCAGAAACGACGTGATGATTAATGAGTGGATAAAGATGGTAGATAGAGAGGCGACGTGATAAATAGTAGTGGATAAAGGTGATATTTAAGGAAAGAAGTGACGTGAAGCAGTGTGATTAATAAAAAGAGATTCGACGTGATGAAACAGTGGTAAATAAAGGTGAGTAGAATTAATAATGTGGAGATGTCTTAGATGTATGTTACAGAGGGTCCTGTGTATGCTGCAATAGAGATTGATGCCAATGGCGAAGGAAGACCAGGAAATGATGGAGTAATGGACGGACGGAGAGCCGAAATACGAATGAAGAGATGAGGACAACTGCACAATGTGAAGGGACATGAAGGGAGTATGAGATTCAGATGGTGAACGTTGTGGAATACTGACGTAAGATGTAATATAAGTGTAGATCTAATTCTTACCATAAGATTTGCAATTTGGCGAAAATAATATTTTTTGTTGTTGTTGAAGCCTGGTACCAGTATAACTAATTAAAACGGTACCAAGAATGTGTACAGTTATTTTGCAGGATGAATAATTTGTGTATTTTTTGTTCTTAGATGAAATGTCGCAATTCTAAGTGATATTTAGCAGGAGGAATGCAGAGGTAAGCCGATGGAGAGAGGTGCCAGAGTGAAAGGACGAATTTGGAGACTGGAAAGCTATCTCCGAAACAGCTTCATGTGTTATGTGGTTGAGTATAAGGGAGCGAAGGTATGATATGTTGTCGTGAGAGTGGTGGTGTTATGAGTATAAGGGAGCGAAGGTATGGTATGTTGTCGTGAGTGTGGTGGTGTTAAGGTTAGCTGACTTCTAGACCTATTCTGTTAGTGTATTAATGGATTGAATGAGAAGGAAAATGTGATGTCTGGCGAGTGAGAGTCGTAGAATTTAGTGTGATCAATGCGCACACTCCTGTAAAGGGAATGCTACCGATCCATAACTAAAACATTATTGTGTTTTATTGTTTGATTGGGATGAACCTCGATGGCAGGTCAGGATCTGATATGTGGATGGTACATACGTGTCCTAGAAATGTTGTTATATATAATAAAATGTAAAATATATAAAGAGATATTAATATCAGTCTGTCACAGGCACAAAGGTGCATTGTATATTGTAGATTTAGAGTCATCAGTTTCTAAAATGTTTATTGTGTTAGGATGTTAAAGTAGTTTACTACTTAATAACATGTGATAGGTAATTGTGAGCTGTGTAGATGATTTCTTATTTTTTTGTTGGAACACTTTCAAGGGGTATTAATTTCAGTCTGTCACAAGCACAAAGGTGCGTTGTATATTGTAGTATTAGGAGCAACAGTTTCTAATATTTTCACTGTGATAGGATGTTAGAGTAGTCTACTATTTTATATTGTAATTATGAGTTGTATAGATTGTTTATTATTCCTTTTGTTTTTTTTTACACTTTCATGTTTTGTATGAAGGACGACAGGTACAATCAGTAGCACAAGTATGGGCTGTATATAGAAAAGAGATAAATGTTGATGTTGTATGTGTAGAAAACTAGGGTGTATAATTTTATGTTTTTTAGAACAAAGATGCTTTTATTACCAATGTATCTAATAGATCATACATGTAATCAATGAGTATTTAAATAATGTAACAATATCCTTTTGTCTGTAATGTTGCGAGATGCACTGAAGGGTCTGACTGATTGGGTGTCGTAGCGCTGAGGGCTACACGGAACACGCCCGTACCACATAAGCCAAGCAGACGGCGGCAACAGAACCGCGGCACTCCCCACTCCATTGCCGGTCGGAGTACGCTCCACGCGCCCGCTACAGCAGGTAAACGGCCTGGGGCGACACGCACGTACCACTGGCCATTCATAAGTTCCGCCACCCTTACGACTGGGGAAAGTATCCCGCGGAGGCAACAGCGGGTGGTTTCTTCTGCTCAACGGGGCGCGCAGCGGCAGAATGGACGACGCGCGGCAGAGCCCGGCGGGCGTTTGTTACCAGCAACCATTAACTAGTACTGAACTGTGCAGCTGTGAAACAAGATGACTGCTCGTTACGTCTCCACAAGGTGGAAAGTGAAGGACTGGTGTTTCCACGTTGTGAGTGGTGGAAAAGATTTTGTCTTTAGCAGACAGGACGATCGTTTTGTCTTGACCACTGAACGGTGGGATCCATAAACTTTTGGCAGTGACTTGTTAAGTGTGCTTTGTGAATTGCATGTGGGGCGCTTGGTATTCTTGAAGAGGACAGTTGTCGTTTGGTGACTAATTATTATATGAACGCAAGAAACTAAAGTGGGACATTGACATTTGCATTTGTACTAGGAGACATTTCTTGAATTGGTGCGGGAATAAGTGCTGTTTGTTGGAACTTACGACTTTTAATTACACCACGAACTGAAAGGACAGAACCGTGGGTAATAGCAGTTGAAGGGCCATTTCTGGACGACCAGATTCGTGTGGATGGTGCGCTGAGAGTGACTATGACATTTGTGTTTAATGTTTACTGTCCAGTGCGTGTTCAAAATGCCGATTTGAGTGACTTAAAGACTTTCGTCCGGGTAACCATGGGAGAGCTTTGACACCGAGACAGTGTTTCTAGGGAACCTGTCAGCAACTTTTTTGACCCCAAGAAAATCACAGAATGAAATGTTTCCGTGTGACTCGCAAGATAGGGAATAATGTATTTGTAATTGTGTAAATGTTTTTTTTATATGTTTCATTCCTGAAGGGACAGCAAGTGTAATTGTATTTCATTAACATTTGTGTTTAGAATAGTTAGTGTTTGTGTTTTTGTTTGTTCTGGGTTATCAAGTTCACGTAGCATGTTTATTAGAATATTTGGTACAATGATGCTTTCATTATTAGCCAGTGGCGTGATACTAACGTAGCGGCTCTTGTTGCTTAGGTCAGTAAGGTTGTCACAGGGGACAAGAGGTTGCATTGCACAAAAAAAATCGGAATTAATTGATGTATTTTGATGTCGTGGACAGTAATGATCTTGTTGGTGTGTTGACTGAAGCCACTTATTTTCATTACCACAGTGGTGACATTTCACATTAAAGTGTAACGAGGCCTAGTCGAAATGCAAGTTCTTGTCGTCTAAATGTGTAACAAGAGAAATGAGCAGTAGAGTAAGATACGAGAGCTACTGGTGGATTCAAGCACTTATTGCTAAACTATTTACTGCGTGTATTGATCCAAGTTGATGGACTGACTAGCTCAGCAGCAGGTATTTGTACTGGTGGATAAGGATAAGGTTAAACTCACTGTCGAGTAGTTGTGGCAATTGCTTAGGTGATGATAGTTAATGAGGTATGACATGATGTCTTAGACGAACTATACTACCTAAACAGGATGTAACTTGTGGTATATTTCATTGTTTTTCTTCTCAGTTTTATTTCTCTGTAGGTTTGATGAATATTTTAGAGTAATGGCATGGAGCCTGACATTCTACATGTAACTAGTGTACGCAATGTTTTTCTTTTGTTGATTTTGTTTTGTACTTAGACTTTGCTGTGTAAAGGTTTTTACCCCGCAATTTACGAATGTCAGATTACTTGCTCTGTGTTTGGACGGTGAGCTATTTAAAATTTCATGAGTATAATTAGTATTTTTTTATTTGTCATAGAATTAGTGAAGTTTGGATTACTCATAAAAATAACGAAGATCCCAGTAACTAAGCCAATTTTTATCTCACCATTATTTTTTTATTTGTATGATGTGATGTTTTATTTG
This sequence comes from Schistocerca cancellata, assembly GCF_023864275.1. NCBI lineage: Eukaryota > Metazoa > Arthropoda > Insecta > Orthoptera > Acrididae > Schistocerca > Schistocerca cancellata. The sequence goes on along the minus strand of NC_064628.1, from coordinate 537,161,286 downwards.
TCATGGATTGTTGTAAATTTGTATGTGTACGTTACTCCGGATTGTGGAGAGTACAATAATGCAACAACTGTGTCAATAATTTGCTATTGAGGTCACCAGGGGCTAAGGTCTCCTCCTGGTTATTTTGATGACTTGCTATGTTTGTTCTAATACAGTTTTCTTAAAAAAATGTTCGGAACTACCCTCGCATTGCAAGGATAGTACCGTGCCATTTTTTTCTGCATGGGTAGCCGGTGGTGAAAGGGTACAGTACCGCCCGACATTGAATATAGGTACAACATACTTCAGTATTTTTGTCAGAACAACACTTTTTTTTGTAAAATAACTCAATTTCAATTAATACAGCGAAGCCGGATACCAGTGTGGGAAAGAATGACAATTTATTTATTTAATTTATCATATGTGCACTCCCACAAAATTAAATCCCTACATCCAGTTTGGTGAGATCTTTTGAAATGAATGAATGTATGGTCGTCTGCTAACCGCAGATAGTGAATGTGAATAAATGATCATCTTTGAGTCGATCCTTTGGTGGAACCAAAGAGATGAAATTTACCAGAGCTTTGAGCGCCTGAAATGTGGCTGACCAATAAGGTAGCAAGGTGCTTCTCCCACCTCGACAGAGATGGGAGAGGACCTCGAGAACGGCCATGTTTCGGCACTCTGCCGCTGGATCCTGTGCTGTTAACACCTGTTTTAGATGTGCTCCGTAATGACGAAAGAGTGGAGGCATGGTATGCATGTGGAATATTTAAGAGTAGTTTGAAATAATAATTTCTCTATTTCAGGAACTTTTGTGGGGAGAATTAAATGTCAGGCAGGTAATATTAATGGGATTGTAGTAATCTTCGGAAGTGACCAACGGTCACAAAGAAACCACGTGTAGCAATAAGTTGAAATACCTCCGTGTGCTTAAGCTAAGCTGAATTACTAGCGTGTGTACAATAAGTTGAAATATTTAAGAAATAGCGTGTGTACCATAAGTTGAAATATTTAAGAAATGGCGTGTGCAGGACTTGAAATAAGAGACGAGTACTTCCACGTGGTGAGTACTGTGTGAGTCTCAATCTGTGTATGAGACAAAGGATAAAGAGAAGTACTCGTCCATGGAATCAATTGAGGACTCGCGTGTGTGATGAATACATTAATATTAACTTGCGTGTGACGCTAGATTCAAACTCTGAGAGAGAGCAAGGTGAGTCGGCCGTCTATCCAGCAACGCCACTTGGCTTGCATTGCACAGGAAGACGTGCATTTATCTCCAGAGTTCACAGTAGGAAAGTAGAATTACAAAGTGGGGCAGTGTCGTGGAAACTGGGATCAATATTAATTGAAGTGGGAAAGCTGAAAGTGATAATGTTGTAACCATTCTCTGTTTAGTACTTTATATTGTTGTGTGGTGTATGACATGTAATTTGGGTATGTGTGGTTTCCATGGGTGTGTAGCGAAGTAGTTTCAAAAGATTAGTGGGATATGCTTGTTCCTTCTGTACCGCTCGGTCTGGAGGAAAGTTTCGTGATGATGATTGTGAGAGTCGAAGTGTGAGGTATAATAAAAGATCCACCAACCTATCCAGAAAGTGCACTGTAGCGTTAAATAAATTACGAGACCATAATATAGAGATTCACTAATGTAAAGCCATGCCCACTGGGCGGAATTGTTGTAGGTTATAGAATTTGTGTGTTTAGGTTAGGGAATTTATCAGAATAAATCAGTTAGTGAAAAGAAAGAGATTGGTAGACTGTTCCTTCAAATTGTATGTTGTCATAATGTCCCGAATTTATAATGTGTGCGCCATTCATATTCAGTGGGATGGCCACGTGTTAATAAAAGCCGTCAAATAAAAGACAAAAAGAAAATGTGGTACTGCCAGTGCGTAGTGTACAGTCAGAGTTCTGTAAATCACTGATAGTCAGATATGCGTTTCCGTTGCGTAGTAATCATATAGGAGGATAACTTGTAACTTAAGTGAGAGTACTAGAGCTAATATTACTCGATAACTAAGAATGAATCCACTCGCTTGGCAGACCACTCATCTTGCAGGCCTGACTGCTTGATGCCACAGTATGAGCACGGCATGTGGGTACCTCTCAGTGTGTGATGTCCTTAGGTTAGTTAGGTTTAATTAGTTCTAAGTTCTAGGCGACTGATGACCTCAGCAGTTAAGTCGCATAGTGCTCAGAGCCATTTGAACCATTTGTGTCAGGTGATCGATCGCGACATCGAGCGATTAAGTCAGTCTGAGAAAGAAAAATGGAGACATATTCTACATTTAATATTGTACGCTGTCATGTATATTGCCTCAAACTGTCTTGCTTTTCGAGGGCCTAAGGAAACACTGAGTGGCCTCACTGAAAGTTTTCCTCGTTCTAGTCAAGGAAATTTTCTTAATTTGATAACTCTTTTCGCCAAACACAATCCTACTCTCAAGTGCCAGTTAGACCACGTAAAAAAGAATAGGTATTATTTGATTAAGACAATACAAAATGAAATCATCAATATAATGCCAAACAAAGTTAGAAATATCATTAACAGTGAGATCAAGGAGTTTAACTACTGCACCATCATATTTGACTGCACTCCAGATGTATCTCATGCAGAACAAATGAGCCAAGTGGTGCGTTATAAAAGGTTTCGGAAACAATGTGAAATAAAGGAAGGCTTTATTGATTTTATAGAGGTTGACGGAAAGACTGGAGAGAATATCACACAGTGAATTCTAGGAAATCTAGAAGCTGATGATTTGGAGGTGCAAAAATGTCGTGAACAGTCTTTCTATATCGGATCTAACATGGCTGGTACATGTAAGGGAGTCCAGTCCAGACTTGTGGAAATAAACGAGCTATCAGAGTATGTACCATATCGAGTACACTCTTTGTATCTAATGGACGTGCATTCAGCGTCATCATATCCAGAAGCAGTTAGTCTATTTGGGATTGTACAAAAACCGTATTGTTTCTTTGTTGGATCTACCACACTATAGAAAACAATGCAAAAGAGAACAAAAGCCAACTTAAAAGAGGTAATCAAACAAGATGGTAGGCTAAAAACCTATCATTTACAGCGTCGTTAAGTAATTTACCAGAAGTTTCCAAAGGTCTGGAAGAATCTGAAGAGTCCTCTCTTGCCATAGAATCTAAGTAGGAAGCTGGTTGTCTGCTACATGCGGTGATGGATTTTAAATTAATCCTTAACATAATAATTTTTGCTATCGTTCTTCGAGAAATCAATAGAGTGAATGTCGAAGTATGGAAAGAGGACATAATCATTTCGCGTTCTGTGGCACTAATGCAAGGTCTTGTTAAGATCTTTCAAGAAAGCAGAGAAAAACCAATAGAACATCTGGCCAAAGAAGCTGCAGCTACATCAAAAAACTGGAAATCGAGCCAGTCCTCAAAAGCAAACGAGCTTCCAGAAAGAAAAAGCAACACGGAGGAATCTGCGAGATCGAATCAAGAGCACTATAACAAATGGTTCAAATGGCTCTGAGCACTATGGGACTTAACAGCTATGGTCATCAGTCCCCTAGAACTACTTAAACCTAACTAACCTAAGGACAGCACACAACACCCAGCCATCACGAGGCAGAGAAAATCCCTGACTCCGCCGGGAATCGAACCCGGGAACCCGGGCGTGGGAAGCGAGAACGCTACCGCACGACCACGAGATGCGGGCAGCACTATAACCGACTGAGCTATTTTCTAAAGATATAAAAGTAGAGTTTGACAAAATTTTAACACAAAATGAAGCAAGAATAGAGAGCGAAAGGAGTCTACATGAAAATATCGCCTTCCTCAATGGCCACGCGTTTGTAAATAAACTCCCGGAAATGGAAAAAAGAACACATTGACACCGGTGTGTCAGACCCACCATACTTGCTCCGGACACTGCGAGAGGGCTGTACAAGCAATGATCACACGCACGGCACAGCGGACACACCAGGAACCGCGGTGTTGGCCGTCGAATGGCGCTAGCTGCGCAGCATTTGTGCACCGCCGCCGTCAGTGTCAGCCAGTTTGCCGTGGCATACGGAGCTCCATCGCAGTCTTTAACACTGGTAGCATGCCGCGAGAGCGTGGACGTGAACCGTATGTGCAGTTGACGGACTTTGAGCGAGGGCGTATAGTGGGCATGCGGGAGGCCGGGTGGACGTACCGCCGAATTGCTCAACACGTGGGGCGTGAGGTCTCCACAGTAAATCGATGTTGTCGCCAGTGGTCGGCGGAAGGTGCACGTGCCCGTCGACCTGGGACCGGACCGCAGCGACGCACGGATGCACGCCAAGACCGTAGGATCCTACGCAGTGCCGTAGGGGACCGCACCGCCACTTCCCAGCAAATTAGGGACACTGTTGCTCCTGGGGTATCGGCGAGGACCATTCGCAACCGTCTCCATAAAGCTGGGCTACGGTCCCGCACACCGTTAGGCCGTCTTCCGCTCACGCCCCAACATCGTGCAGCCCGCCTCCAGTGGTGTCGCGACAGGCGTGAATGGAGGGAGGAATGGAGACGTGTCGTCTTCAGCGATGAGAGTCGCTTCTGCCTTGGTGCTAATGATGGTCGTATGCGTGTTTGGCGCCGTGCAGGTGAGCGCCACAATCAGGACTGCATACGACCGAGGCACACAGGGCCAACACCCGGCATCATGGTGTGGGGAGCGATCTCCTACACTGGCCGTACACCACTGGTGGTCGTCGAGGGGACACTGAATAGTGCACGGTACATCCAAACCGTCATCGAACCCATCGTTCTACCATTCCTAGACCGGCAAGGGAACTTGCTGTTCCAACTGGACAATGCACGTCCGCATGTATCCCGTGCCACCCAACGTGCTCTAGAAGGTGTAGGTCAACTACCCTGGCCAGCAAGATCTCCGGATCTGTCCCCCATTGAGCATGTTTGGGACTGGATGAAGCGTCGTCTCACGCGGTCTGCACGTCCAGCACGAACGCTGGTCCAACTGAGGCGCCAGGTGGAATTGGCATGGCAAGCCGTTCCACAGGACTACATCCAGCATCTCTACGATCGTCTCCATGGGAGAATAGCAGCCTGCATTGCTGCGAAAGGTGGATATACACTGTACTAGTGCCGACATTGTGCATGCTCTGTTGCCTGTCTCTATGTGCCTGTGGTTCTGTCAGTGTGATCATGTGATGTATCTGACCCCAGGAATGTGTCAATAAAGTTTCCCCTTCCTGGGACAATGAATTCACGGTGTTCTTATTTCAATTTCCAGGAGCGTATGTCGACTGAGGATCTCCAGGAAAAACGGAGCTGACATAGTGCGAAACTGTTAAAAACAGTTGAATGCAGTTGATTTTTGCTAGGAACATGCCGTATTCAGAAAGCTACTTACCGAAATTAATGAAAAATCAAGTGCATTCGACCTGTTACTACATCTGTGCAAGCTAGACTTGCAAGAGGCATCTCCTAATGTTAGTTTAGCTTTAAGGATCAGCCGCACAGTACGAATGACATCTGCAAGCTGTGAGCGAAGCTCCAGCAAACTAAAAATAATTAAAAGTTATCTGCGTTCGACGAGTCAGGAACGTCTATCTGGACTCGCGATAATAGCCACTGAAAATAAAACTGCCCATGAGACGAACTTTGATGAGCTAATACTTTTTTTTCTTTTGCAGAAAGGGAAGCATGTCGTGTAAAGTTCTAACTAAGTGAGAGAGAAAAAAGAGCTAGGAACTAAGAACTGTAGAAATGTTACTGTCTTGGTTGTCTGTTGCATTTACTGGTTGTATGTTTCGTGTATTTTATTTTATGTCAGACAAAAAAGAAAGTTATTAGCTAATAGATAATAACGAGCGCAAGCTTATCGAAAAGGCCTTATTCTCCTGGTCCCAAAAACTCCCAAACAGTACTCTTTTCGCTACATGACCAGAATATAATTCCTTATATCAATACCGCTCGACTGCACTTAGACATGGTACACACTTTTAATATTTGTTCGTAGCCCACTTCATTTGACAGTAAACACTAATTTTATGCTATTGAAACCACTGTTTTAATAATCTGCGATTTTTCCATCTCCTGCAACACGGAAACTGTTAGTCGTAGAGATAAAGTGAGTTAATCTTGTTTGTAGGAATTTCCACTAGAAGTAGAAGTTTTCTAGCTGTTTGTGAAAAACATAGAAAAGTGACCTTTAAACTCTCACACACACCACCACCCCCACTCTCACGCTGCACCAGTTGGGGACTTTTAGTATGCTGTTCATGACACTTCTTACTGTCATGGTACAAAAATTTTCTATAACACGACTTTTTTTCCCGTATTAGGCCTGTTTTGATCTTCGTCGAATGAGTAATGCGCAGCACTGGGGAGTTGAAAGACTTCTCTCCACTGGTAAATCAGACGTCAACAATGTCACAAGCGATGCTTCCTCATCCAAAAAAAAAAAAAAAAAGCCGCATAAGCCCACTTCTGGAGTACGCGGAGGTTATGTGGGGGAACGCCGCTGTTACACATACAATCGTAGGTCAGAGGATTTAAAATAGGGCCTCCAATTGGCTTTTCACCATACCCTGGGATATCCAACCCAACAGCTGCATGTCCTCGGCCGTGTGCATCCGCTGCGAGAAAGATTCATGGACACAACATATTCGCTCTGAGATAAGAACGAGACTGCAGCCAATGGGAACACTAGGGCGCTGAGTCGTCGATTCCAATGGAGACGCGGGATGAGATGGCCTGATCGTCTGCTGTAGTGAACTCCTCACTGTAATCTAGACCAGTGCCATTGGGAGAGCAAGACGGCGTAACTAACTCCACTCGAGCATTAAAAGCCGATCCCAGAGAGAAGCAAGGACAACCAAAAGAGTTATGACAAACCCTATCACTAAATTCGATTGACGGCGAAGGTCAATGTGTCAATAATGTACCGAAACAGAGCAAAATGTATGCTCTAAAACGTAGGGAGGCAGTCGGACTATGATTGTGAACCACAGTTCATAACTAAAAGTAGTAGACAAATAATTTCCAGAAAAATGGTGCGAAATTTTGGCAGGAAATACGGCAGTTAGGCCACCTCCTCTTACCTAATTTCCCCCCTCCACCCACTCCCCATCCCTCCTGTCACATACCCCTAGAAATGGCGGGAAAGGGTCAGACCCTGTCGGGCTGCCGGTGAGGATGGTTAGGTTAGTGCACTTTATTTATTATTGTAGGGATATAGTAATTCTGTGCTAGAGAGAAATGCAGGATATTTTATTTACTTACAGCTTCGTTTTGCTATCTCCAGTAACCTAAGTCAGAGTCGAATGTGTTCGCCTCCAAGTGCAGGGACCGACTGAGTTAGTTCGCACTATATCCACCAGAGGGTGCTGTTGGCCCTTCCCCTCCTCCTCTCCCCTTCACACTAATTCCCCTTTCCCCACTCCCATTCTGTCTACCACTAGTGAAGAAGCTTCAGTCTGCGCTGAGCTGCAGGACATGATGGACATATGTCTTTACTTTAGTGAATGTGCGATGAGTTCGGTGGAGAAGATGCCTGTATTGGACAAAGAAGAGTTCAATAATTATATTAGTTGCAATGTCTGTCTCATTAACTCCCTGCAGTATGATTAGTAAGTAGCGATACTGGATGTGCGTAAGAATACGAACATGGTTCATTAAATAATGAGGATGCAGCGTGGTACACTGAAGTTAAGTTTCACAACTCATGCTGGTAGATGCTCATGCTGGAACTGTAGAGCTTCCATCAAAAGTCCAGTCAGTTTCCCAAAGTGCAAGAAGATCGATGCTCATCAACACTGGTGTTGTCCTCTTGTTCAGAATATGTTCTATTGAGGGGATGCTGGTGATGAGTAGGAAGGATTTTTAATAAGTGTACTACTGTGCGTGTAAGCATCGATGAGGTGGCACAGTGGTTAGCACACTGGATTCACATTTGAGGGGATGACAGTTCAAACCTGCATCTGGTCTTCCTGATTCAGATTGTCCACGATTTCCCTAAATCGCTGCAGACAAATGCTATGATGATTCCTTCGAAAGGGTATGGCTGATTTCCTTCCCCCACCCTTCCTAATCCAGAGGGACTGATGACCTTGCTGTTTGGTCCCCTTCTCCCAAATCAACCAACCAACTTATATGTAAGCTAGCCACTAAGGACTGCATCCATAGCTTCCTACGTGAGAATTGGAAAGGAAAGATAATGGATGAGACTAAGAGGAATACTTTTCAGCAAATAACGGTGATGTATCATGATGGGTTGAAGATGAATTTCGCAACATGTGCAGATGACTGCTCATGATATAACTGTCTACATTTTTTAAAATGGCCTGTCAATATGTCTAAGAGACGAATGTTTGTGTGTTCTTCACCAGCTATCCCATACTGAGTGAGGTAGTTCACAAAATTGCTGCAGAGGTTGCTTGAAGTGGGATTTGCTCCCACATTACCTCCTCTCAGGGAAAGGATAGAAATTCAACATTCGCATCTCCCCACCTGAAAACTGAACGGAGCCAATAGGAATGATGGATTTCTACATCTGGTCACGTGATCGTGACAGAGGGGTGATATAAAGCAAATGCGGTAGTCCACTGGCCTCAGCCAGTTTAGTAGTAGCAGCCACGAAATGTCAAGACCAGCCTAGATTCTCATATGCCTCCATTACACAGAAGTAGCTGAAGAGTAAACACTCATTACATGCCTTTATTACTATTACCACATGTAGTAATTCTTTGTTCAACTCGGTGTCTTTGTTTGTTAATGCTTATCGTTTCTTCTTATTCTTTGTTCAATGGGTACCTCTGTGTCCAGACCAGCGACAGCACCCACTGGGTTGTCAGAATCTACTACAACCTCCTCTGTGTCCAGACCAGCAACAGCAGCAGCCAGCATGGCTGCAGCACTGTGGACGCTACTGGTCTCTGACATACACACCTTTCCAGAATATTCCAGTGCTAATGCAAGCAAAGGTGGTGAGAAACTGCCAGTTCTTCCCTATGCTCTAATACCAATCAGTTTAAGTGGTAATGTAACAAACAGTGCCTCAAAGCACTTAAATATTGGTACAGAAGCATCAGTGAACAGCAAATGGTATGTTGTGAGAGATTGAAACTGCATTGAGAAGTGTTTAAGTGAAGTTTACGGAGTCAGAATGGGATGAACTGTGTAATGCAGAACACTACATTAATCAGCAGATGACCACAGAGTATGTTCCATCCGCTCTTCTCTGGAAATTTCCTGTGCCAGCCTGATGCTATCCATATCATCACTCTACAACGATGCTGCATTCTTGCTGAGAGTGGGCAGTCAGTCCACTTATTTGCAGCACTCTAATGTCACAAACTTGTTTGGTCTACAGATGGTGCTATCCATTGTGTGTTGGAAGGACTGAACAGATGGTGGCTTTATATTCAAAGTGTATATAAAAACATTGTGAAATATATCCATACATACTGTGTGTATGTAGACAATTTACAACACTGTATCAACATGAGACCAAAAGAAGAAGCTAAAGAAATACCCATCAGTCTGAGGTAAGTACACACTGAATTCTACACATACAAAAAACCGTTATTTGCTAAATACTGTACTGGCGTGAAGAAAGAAACAGTGGATTTTGCTAATGTACTGCATCTTATGTTTGATTAATGGAGTGAAAATAAAATATATTATCATAATCCTTTGTTTTTCTTACTTCATAACCTTCTCATTATAATGTAGCCATTGTGGCTCAGTTGATAAGCTGCTGATTGTGCTGTAGTGGCTACAGATATCATTACAATGTTTTTCTATAAACACCCATTGCACGCCAATACCTGATGGCAGCTTGGGTAAAGCATCAGAGCTTTGTTGTAAACGACCGGTTCTGTGTGGAAGAAGACCAGAAGAAGAAGAAGAATGGGATGCTCCTCCCTGGAATAGTAAACCTATCCAGTTGTGGCAAGACAAATGTTCTCACATTGCTGTTAACACGCCTGGATAGAGTCTAATTTGTGTACGTATGTGCATTTTCAGCCCAAGTACCAGTGGCTGCTGTAGTTATTACAAGGTGCTGATGTGTAACATATAAAATGTTCAGTCAAAGCAGTGAAATCTCTCCACCAGAAAAAGTAAAACCAAACACCATGTTCATATTTGATGATCTTGCTGTGGAAAACCAGGATCAAATTATATGATATTTTTGTTTTGATTGTCATATAGGTGTCAATGTATTTTACTTGAGTCAGACATATTCCAGAGTCCCAAAACGGCTGGCGAGGGCTTATGGAAACTTCATTATTACATTCAAACAATAGAATTTGAACATAAAGCACATTTACCAAGCACATGTAGGAACTGATATGTCAGTCAATGAATATGCAAATAATACATTGAGTTTGCTGGAATGACACAGTATGGGTTTCTTGCTATTTATAAAACACGAAAACTGAATGACAATAACTATAGGCATAACTTCCAGGAGTTTCTATATATTTAGCTATGAAAGAGATGGGTATGCTCGTAAATATAACATCATGGACAAGTTCGCATGCATGCTGGGCACTCCACCTGAGAAGTTGGGTACACATAAGCACAGTACTCATCTGCAAGTAGATGGAAAATTTCAGCCTCTCAAATGTGAAGTTAAGGACCTACAGATGTATGCCCATACCATTCTGAGGCTGATGAACAACTTAGATTCTAGGGCTATTCTACTTCAAAAGAGCATAAACAACATAAATATAAAGAATGGTGGAATTATATAGAAATTACATGACTGAACTGGATAGGTTGACTGAATTGGGTGAAATGAATATAAGCTACAATCTATGAAGCAGTTCACTTAGTATATGACAAGATGTTGAATAAGGATATGGTCATTGTGGCACAGAGGACAGTTCAGGAGAAGTTAGCACTGCTAAGGCCATGGCAGCTGGAGCAAGAGCATACACTGCGATAAATCTTTAAATGAGTTACAAAATTTTCCAATGAACTCTCAGCGAAATTACATATTGACAGTGAAGTTATTGATTTCATTAATCGCCACAGTGATAACAGGATAGATGAAGTATTTGTTCTCAGTGGAGGAAAACCAAACATGTTAGACATAGACTATATAAGTTTAAAAGAATAAACAATATAGAAAGGGTGATAAGGATTTCCGAGAGTTACTGATCTAATGAACCTCATTTTCCTACATCCCGCAAAAACTGTAAATTATTCTCCTGAAGATCTGGAGATGTATGGTGAAACACTACGGATGACCACTAGATATAGCAAATCAGGAAACCTATGCAGTGCGAAATATAAAATCATTAAGAGACCTATATTAGATACTTCATATAAAACTGATGATTGTATTGATATCCAGCTTGCAATCGACCCCCACAATACGTATTCTACGATAATCCCAATGAATTAATAGATCGACTACGACTGTTCATGGCATCAGCTGCTGCTGGTAATAGTGCTCTTTTGAGTGAGTTTGTTCCAGTAATTTTTGAGCTTAGAGAGAGAGGTATAATCGAACAAAAATGGGGATAGCACTTCAAGAGCTGCACAAACCAGCATGCTAAACGTAGATATGTTATGACTGAAGGTTTGGATGAGGTATGGCAGGTTGATCTTGTAGATATTGGTGAATATGCACATGCCGACAATGAATTAAAATATTTTTAATGGTCATTGATACTCTGAATTCGACTGGGCACTACTTGTTAAAACAAAAACAGGAAGGGATCTTGCATGGCTGTTTGATCATTTGTCGCAGACAGGGATGAAGTGATGTCCAGAGAACCTTCAAATTGATCATGGTGGGGAGTTCTACAATAGGTATTTCAAGACCATGATGCACCACTACTCCACATTCACCCACCTGAAGGAGAATACTGTGAAATGTCTGAACAATAAAAGGTGGAATGTGGCTGTATCTTAATCTTTGCAGCTCATACAAATGGACAGATATCCTCCCAGAAAGAACTGTGCAATATAACCGAACCAAACATAACACAATATAATTGAGACCAATCGATGTTCATGAAAATGGACTCATGGATACAGTGTACTACAACATTAAACTCCTGGATCCACGCAAACAGAAATTTGATGTGGGTGATTTGTTACATATCTCATAACACAAGGCCGCGTTTGAGAAGTCATGCCTACAGAACTGGTCGAGTGAGATATTCACAGTTTCCAAAGTGAAGAAAACAGACCCAGGTCTTACACCTTAAGGATAGCTGTGGTTCTGAAATTTCAGAATGCTTTTACGCAGAATAAATGCAGAAGAGCTCAAAACTATACGTGTTTCTCAAACAGCAAGCCATAAGGCGTCGAGGGAATAGAAAGCTAGTTAAATGGCTTCGTTTTCATACTACAGAAAACAGCTGGATTGACGTTGATAATCTGCTGTATAATGGAGTGCACAGAGCACAACCAGCACAGTAACATCATATGTACGATAGAAGACACATTATAGGAGGCGATGGTATTATTGACAAAGTTCCAGTTACTTCCATATGCTAGGGTATATCTACCTACGATGGAAGTGGTACAAAGCTTCAAACACGTTTGGCTAGTGATGTAAACGCTAACCTGCTTGATGAAGCGTTTTTGGAAAACGACATTGCATACTCAAAACATAAATATCTCCCAAGACGACACGCTGCAGATAGAACTTTAGTTGAGAAAACCAAGGCAAGACGTGTTAGAAAGGATATTGGTATTGGGAAGGGCATTACAGCATTTAAAGTTCATAAAACCATTTGTGATAAAATTAAGTTGGGCCTGTGTGCGAATTTCGATCAGGTAATGAATACTGCACGCAGTGCACTGAAGAAGAAGAAGACAACGACGAGGAAGAAGAAGAAAAGGTGTTTAAAAAACTGTCCTGACAATGATGTATGCATCTAAAAGCGCGCTGAATCATAAAGGGCCGGGTAAAGGACCCTGTGTGCTTCCAGTACCTAAGACATCAGGTGGAATTATACCCATCCTCATTCGTGCCCTTCGTGGTCTCTCAGCGATGAGTTCACTAGCAGGAGGTGCTGAGACTACAACTACAGCCAGAACAGCCAAGAATGCACAGAACTCACAGCAGCAGCTGGAGGAGGCAAGGAGACATAACCGCATTATGGAAGCAGGAGTTATCAGGAAAGGACTATACCTGAAACCATACAAGAAAGGCCTAGGTCTCTACATAAATAAAGAAAAGGCCTCTTAGCCATCCTACCTGATGGACCACTTACAAATACAAATCTGCTCTAGTTTCTTGTGAAAAAATTCAACATTACAAGGTTCTGCATAGCGTGTATGCGGTATACATTACCGAGGACTATGTGGAACTGTGAGCTTAGATATTCCAGGAGGACCTTGTGCCCAGTGGGTGGCATATGTTAAGAGAAAAACCAATAACATCTACTATTTCGACTCATTTGGAGACATACAACCACCAGAAGAGTTACAACCGTACTTCATCAACAGGAGACCTGTACTTACAATTTTTATTGCTATCTGGACTTTAATACTTGCCTGTGTCGGCATCAATCCATCATGTTCCTCGTAACGTTTACAATGAGGGATATATAAGGAGGTGCATTAAGCATACACTCATCAGCTGAGGTTCAAATGCAGTGACATATATTTTGACTTTAAAAGAACAATCGTCTGTATTAAGCGTAAATTCAAGCAATGGAGAGTGGAGTATTGCGTTGATTTAACTGGAGACTTACAGCGGCATTCTGAATATCACAGAGGCTAACAATAAACCCCATCTGTAAATTAATGGTAGAAAACAAATTGAGGAAACAGAACCTAGTGTTGATTTAAACGAGATTTCCTGCCGGTACAATCCTTGTCGAGTGGAAGACTGCATGAAACTCCTATCTCAACACTAGATAGATTCATACAGTTTACAGAATGTTCCTATCAGTTGGAACTGGGTATAAGATTACAATCAAACTGCCGACTTTTGTGGTGAGAAAATCATTGTACAGTGACATGTAACGTGGAATCACTAGTTATGTCGAACGTGAAGATACCACCAACGCCCTTCAACTGGTCAGGACTTGCAGTGGACCCGCCCCCAATCTCTCAGTGAGAACAAAGACACCATCATGTCGAGAGACCGAAGGTAGCAGCAGCGGTCTTCAACCGACCGAAGCTTGAGGTGTGCCAGTGGTCAGAAAGCAACGACGGGGATAAGAATTAAAACCAACGTGCACAATGCACAGCGTGACACTTCACAACAGAACCACCAGGTGATAACACGTGCGACCTACGAGTTTCTTAAATCAGTAGGTCCACAAACTTGAAAAGAGGTCGTTCGATATATTTAAAGCAGTAGATTGTGATGAGTATTTCATCCTTCAAGCACATTTAGCAAGACCGATGTAATTTGGATTTTCGTCGAGTACCAAGATGCTTAACGCTCCAATGCAGTAGTTTCATGTATCTTGATGGATCCTTCATGAAAAGAGTTGGTACTGCTACAATAGCATCGAACTTTACACGTAATGCTTTAGTGTTCCTATTTCAGGAACTACAGTATGAACCTAACGGGGTCGGGATTGACCGTACACACAATTCAGACAAAGTATCGACTCTTAAAACTTAGGTCTCTGCTTCTCCCTCTCATTTGAACGATTTAGAAAATGCTATATGGTTCATAGACGATCCACTGGGTAGAACAGTGAAGAGTACAGATATCCTGACTGTATACCTCTAAGACTGCTTATGGGATACATTTAAGACATGGAATGATTCATTTTTAGTGCTAAACAGGAACTGATTCTGGTACGGAGTGCAACAGGCGCTCAAGAGGAGTATGAGCTCACCATCAAAAAAATACTCGTAACATGGAAAATGCTACACATCACTCTATGATGAGCAGCGTTTGAAGCTTTTAAAAGTTTTGAATGCAGGTGTATTTCTACCATTGTCTTTCTGTTCATGGGAGCTTTTTGAATACTCAGTTCTACCGACTTCGAGCAGACAGACATAGGCTATTAAAACCTCTGCTGAATTGGAGACGCCTGGAGTTATCATACTTGTGTTCCAGACCAACAGGAGAGGGAATGCAGCAAATGATTCCACCAAATTTGTTAATTATGGTTTAACTAATGCTAGTGCTACCTGAACTCTAAATCTACCCGTATGATAATTTACACTTGCAGTAAGGTGAAAATGTGTACAGTCTAGTATATCAAATTTATGCATGATTCCATGCTTCTTACTAAGAAAAGGAAGGATGTTTACTCAGCACGTGGAAATTAAAGGAATTGGTACCAAACATCATAATAGACTGCTCAAAACAGAACAAGATAATTAAATCTGGGGCTATAGATGTGAGAACTGAATTTGAATATTCGGCAAATTTTCCTGAAAACAATGCAGTATATGCTGTAGTTTTACATGGCAATGTGATTTACTTTTGCCTGTTCACTGATGTGCAACGAGCTGTATAAATGAATAATTGTTGCACCATACTTGAAGCATTTCACAATGGCATCTCAAGTTATGAACATCACTGTAGACATTCATGTTTCCTTGATGAAGAGCATGGACAGTTCATATTTAAAAACATTGCATTCATATTGTACACAGAAGATGCTGGTGTAATAGGGATATACTCATCATACATCTCATTCCCAAGGTGTTTCAAGCATGTGAAGTATTTTAAAACACTGTGGAGTGTGAAGTGGCTTACACATTTCCACCATGAAATTCACTATGATGATTCAGGTATACCCTATAAACATATTATGAAAACGCGTCGATTATTTGACGACATGGCTACGTTCCCCTACATCAAAGGCGAGAAGAAGGTCTCATGGATGTGTCGAATCTTCACGTTTGCTGGAACTCTACAGTTGCCCCACTCTCCATCGACTCAAGAAGACGTTGCGTGAAATTTGTCTACTTATGCAAATGTAAAATTACTTTTAAGTTGGATGAGAAATAAATGAATTTTTACCTCTTAATCTGTGTGTACCTTATTTTCTTTTATATTTTGTCACAATGAAATTTTATCAAAATACCACATCTGTGGCTCTCCTCAAGCACAGAAGATATAATTTTAGACATGTCTGCTGTATGTCTTTGGAAGCAAACACGGCCATGTGCCACTTGCCCGCACAACAAAACACGTGAAACATGACAGGCATAGCCGCATGCAACCATTACATATATTTGATTATTCTTCATCTTAAACTTCACCTCATTAATGGGACTCATGTTCAAAACTAATGTCATCTATATCATACATATCCTTTATATATATATATATATATATATATATATATATATATATATATATATATATATATATATATATATATATATATATACAAATTGGACAGGTTTTCCGAAAATAATAAAAAAGACATGGTAACGAATTTTTTCGTTTATTCAGTTCTCACTGGTACAATTTGATTCTTGAGATACAATTTAGTTCTTGAGATGCAGTTCGGTTCTTTTACGCAGAGATACAGAGGCATGTCAATGTTCAGTGTTACAGTCTGGTTCCTTCTACACATTCCTTCTGAAATACAATCTACAGAGAGAATCGTTTCATCCGATACAATGTAGTCCTTTTTTTTTTAAGTAACAGACATATTTTTTGTAGCGAAACGGCTACAATTTGGTTGTTGTAGTAAACAAAACTTTCACATTTTACAATTAGATCGAACATTCAAGCAGAGGTACTTTCTTTCCTAAAACTAGTACCATTACTAATAATGACTATAGCCTAAACTCCAAGCAATTTGGAGCACCATTACTATTTCTTTTAGAATGGACTATGTATTCATGGACAGTATTACAATAGTGGCACTGCATGTATCCTAAAGATCTATAAGTTGCACTGGACAGAGAAAAAGAAATACTAAAAAACTAATCTAACTGGAATAACTAATAGCAGGTGAACCTTAAAAACTAGACTATTTACACATGTTCCTGGTACACGTTTTTATATGATACGCTGTCAGAAAGTTTACAATAATAAAATAGATTGCAGTTCTTTTTCATACAGATTTTTTATAATATTTTTATTACAGTCTTATAACTTTTTTCTATGTAGACACAAAAGTTATATACAAGGCATACATGGTGTGCAGGTAAAGTGTGACACACATGGTGTGCATGAAGAAAGAAATGTTTACAGGGTCCAATGTGTGGTGTAATAACTATTTACACTACAGCACACACAGTGTGTAAACTATTATTGCAATTTACCCTACGGTGAGTAGGTTATGCTATTCCACACACATTCATTCATCTTACACACACTGATTCACTCCCTATCATTGTCCCCACCCTCTTCAAAGAGTGAACAGTATGAGTATGGTAGGTTTTCAGTCTCATCATCACAAATAACGCACTGATCATCATGAGATATCTGGCTGATTTTAGATTGCAGCAAAGCGTACACCCATCCCTTGTGACTGACTTCTAGTTTGGTACACCATGTGCCAGGATTGTTGTGGAGTACTATGAACACCATCAACAGACCCCCTAAGTATTCGTCAACCATGAGGGCCATTGACACACCATAATGCACACCCTTAGCCCACCTCTGGGTGACACCTTCCTATGTATGATACACATACATATTTGGTCGCAGGCAATCCATTCGCCTAGTCTTTCATTAGTCCGGTAACTTTCTTGTTCTGTGGAACAATACCGTAAGGATTGGCTCTGAGCACTATGGGACTTAACTTCTGAGGTCATTAGTTCCCTAGAACTTAGAACTACTTAAACCTAACTAACCTAAGGACATGATACACATCCATGCCCGAGGCAGGATTCGAACCTGCGACCGTAGCGGTGGCGCGGTTCCAGACTGTAGCGCCTAGAACCATTCGGCTACTCCGACCGACCCGTAAGGATTGTAGGCCGTGTATGAGGACGTGTCAAATTCATTACCATGATACCTAATAACTTCACATGGATTGCATTTCTTCATCCAGTACATGCAGCTGTCTGTCTCCATACAAAGTAATTTTGGAGTAATGAAACGAGTTTTCGTGAACTCATAATGGAAGCGGTACATGTGGAGTTTGGAGAGGTCTAGTACGGGCATCCTCACATAGATAGGTTTTGTGAACTCTACTGCAACCTTCCTCATATCCACAGTGACAAAGGTCTTATTGAATATGGTGACCCGTTTGAAATTTGGTCTGGCTAAGCATTTCCTTGCGCCATAACACCCTTCCCATGGTGTTCTAATAAGGATATCATGTTTGTTTCTTACATTCTCCATTGTTTTGCCGAAAATTGCATTGTTCATTAATTTAAAAAATCTCTTTCGAAATTACGCTTCATGGAAGCGTATTTAAGTCAATATGCTACTTCAATCCGGGTTCCTGTTTGAAGTAGAGAGTGCACCTAATTCCAACCAGAACCACCCACAAGCAAAGACACTGCTGCATGGTATGGTAGTGAATAATATACCTCTGCTTTTCCCCCATCACTGTCATCTGCTTTGTGAGGGATCCTGTGCCTCTTGGAACTAGTCGCTTCGCTCCAGTACGCATCATGCATACTAATAGGGAATGTGAAGTCTTCCTTCACAATATATCTTACATCTGAATCATTATCCATACTACCATTTTCAAATTTCACTTAATCATTCGACATTTTCTTCGAGTACACATTGACACCTACCAGCAGCCAGTGATTGTTGCATGGCGTGCCCATGTAATTTATTCATGTCCAAATGTATGAGACGGTAGACTCAACGGATGGGCTGAGAACATCTTAGCCATTTGTGAGTTATTTTGCATGGCGTGCCTATTACAGATTGGCAGAGTTCCCCACGGATCCTTCGCTCAAACAAAAGAAACATGTCCACATCAGTCAACAGTTCGGTGATTTTCTTAGTTTTCCTGAGCACTGTGTCCCCAAGACAAGCACGGTGCTGCGTAATAAGAGGCAGGGTCGAGTTTGCATGTGGTCACGCATAAGTCCAGAATTTTTCAAAAACACCTGCAGGCAGGCGCAAGTCTGCATCCATGTACAGATTTGCATATTTTCCCAAGGATGGGATTTAAATTCCCACCAGATATTGACAGCATGCTCATCCTCTGCATCTGTTATGATTTCACCTGCGAGATTTCTGGAGAACGCATCCATGTTCGGTACTCCTGTTTCGTCGAGCTTCACCATACTATCCAGTTATTCATTTGGGAAAACTCCCTTCCTAGCCACAAGCTCAAGCTTTGAATCGTCAGGAAATACACCTCAAGCGATGTGCGTGCCACCTTGGTACATTGTTTCAACAACAGCTGCATAATTCTAGGCATCATTCGCTTGGAAAAAGATATATATTTCTAGACGCTCTAAGGTAGGACACTGACATGATCATTCTTCTTGCCGAAACCAGTCAAGGTCTCAACAAGAAAGTGAACATCATATCCACTCAAATTATGGATTAAAACGGGTATGTTTCGCGGTAACTGATACTTGAAGTTGTATGCACTGTGAGGCGCACCGCGGTATTTTCCTGTTAGGTGGCAATGGCCAGTACAGACAAAGGGGCTTCGCTCCTGATGATGTTAGTTCTTAAACTTCAAGAATTTGTTTTCTTCTGTAGACATTTCAACACGTACCGGTTTATATGCTTGAGCAATCAACTTGATATTCTGCTAAATACTTGCTTGAAGGAAAGACATTGAGGCACCAGAAGCAAATATGCTTTTTACATTTTTTATTATTCAGTTGGGAGAAAAGGAGTCATGACATATCTTTGACCACACTTATAGTTGGTTTTAATTCACATCTTATAATAACAGTATGTTAACATGCAGCTTGCGTTGAACTACAGACTTGGATAAATAGAGGGGTCCGAGCAGGCTTATTTTTCTCCGGGCCAAAAATGTGAACCGAAATATCCTCATTCTGCCCCTCGAATTTGCTTATGTCCTGATGTTTAACGTGAAAATCAATACCATCAAAGTTGTAAAACATATTAATATCACGAACACGGTATATGTCTGGACGATCCGGGTGAACTCATAATTTCTTTCACAAGACAGGACTGACAGCGCAGAACAGGCATTATCTGTTTTATTCTTGATATTAATACACGGCTTCTTGACAGCCATATCTTTCGGTGGCTTGTTATACCTGGACCCTCCATTTCCTGGGTCATGGAGATGTGAGTGGATGTCGACATTGTGCGAATGTTGGAGGGTGTTCCACACAGTATTGCTGTTGTTGTTGCCTTTTTTTTACAGCCTTCAGCATTGCCTCCAGCTCATCTTGCATCCCTGGCATGTAAGCTGTAACAAGAACAAGCATGAAATAAAATGCTAAAAGTCAAACCACCGCAACTGCTACTGCTACTACTGTGGGAACAAATTACAGAAACTTTTTATGCTTACAAGGCAGTTCTGGCTGTGGGTTTTCCACGGAAGTCTCGGAAGACTGGACCTCGACAGTAGCTGGCCAAAGAGTCTGCCATGGTCCAGCCTCCGTCTCTTCCTGCCTCTCCTCACACTCCAGTACAAAATCCTGGTGCTGTGCTGTAACAAGTGAAAAGAAACGGAGTTACTGATGAGAAATTCGCTATAGAATTTAACATGCAGAATATTTCCGATTTCCATGCCATAACCACAGATCTACAAAAAAAGTTATGTGTATGATTGTCTTCTATAAATCAAATCTATGATGCTTGCCGCTAATGTTGAAGTTGTTGCTGATGCATTTAATTTTTAAAGGTACTCATGCACAGACAGACAAAACAGACAAACAACTTTAGCCACCACAGTGAACAGGGAGAGGGTGAGGATGAGGGAGGTATGTTGGGGGCTTATATAGACTCACCACATATCCCAGGCATCCAATTAGAGTGGCTCATTCTGAATGGACGCCCAATCAGCAAAGGCAGCTGATGGGAAGTTCCAAAGAAATATTTTGAGGAACCAATGAGATTCAAACTTTGACCGAATGTTTCAGAAATCCCTTGTTGGACTGTTAGGTGGTGTGATCCGTGATGTCACACTTGTTTGTCAGAGTGAGACAAGTCTCTCTCTCCCTCACACACCATCCAACAAGTCTTTGCACTGGACTTGTGGTCCATTACGAGACACCCTATTCAGTAGCAGACAGCGTCGTTGACCACTTGCACAGTATACAACAGTACTGTCTCATTTCATAAAAGCGTGCACGATAGTGAGACACAGTATTTGAAGCTTCTTCAGGATAGTGAGGTATGTTTTGTGATTATTATTACCACTAGGGTGTTTTCTCTTCTACTGAGCAGGGCACCACATTTTTTTCTTCTGCAGTTTTCTCCTCTATGTGACTGTGCTGCAAATTCCATTGTTTTTGAAACATGGAACATTCTTGCTACACAGTGTACACATTGGACATTAAATGAAACAACAAGTTTACTTTTACCAGTAACTGTTTATTTATGTCCACGACACGTTTAAAAGGTTTAAACCTCTAGCATCAGGTGGATTTACATTTGTTAGTATGACATTTGTGTGTCTTGTGTTACGGTTTGTTTTGAGGAATTTGTAGCACTGTCCAACCGAGAAGCAACACACTATTTCAGAACATGGTTTTGGATTTCTTTTGACAAAAAATTAACGTATATCTAGCGTTAAATATAGAATAAGTAAAATAGAGTACCTCCAGTGGTCACACATCATACAAAGCAATCACGGCGCAAGAAACAAAAAGAGAATAACATCTTCCATACAACCCCATTTCTAGGTAACATTTCATATCAGATTCCCATTGTCTTCGAACGAAAAGGCATGAGCATATACTTTACCACAGATAACAAGATTGGACGGAAGTTACCCCAAAACGTAAGTACATGAAACCCACTTCATCACACAGGTGTGTACAAAATTAAATGCTTGGACTATGACTGCTTTTACCTAGGCCAGACAGGCAGATCGTTTGAGATTACATTCAAAGAACACACGGCAGCACTAAAAAACAAAACAAAAAAATACGACGCATCAGCAATAGCAATCCACTTGCATGTAACAAAAAATTGTTAACAACACATCCAACCAAAAGGCAGAAAACTAGACATCCTTGAAACACTCCACATACAGAAACACCAAACAAAACAACCTGAATCCATCTTAAATGACAAAAATAACAATATTTACAGTAGTATCATCTCTGTTTTCAGCAACTGCCAACGTCATTAAAATTGTAATACACACACACACACACACACACACACACACACACACACACACCTTAATATTTACCATAAATATTTTATTATGTTACCATGACAGCCGCCAGATGTACAAGAGATTGACCTCATTTACAGATATATCATCACACCAACAGGTTGTACCGCTTGTCAGCTTGAAACTATATGTGCATCAACTACTGGCACTCTGCATATTTTAAAGCATTAACCAATGTATTACCCCAACCTTAACGCAGTTATTACATGTAACAGGTACAGTCTTAAGACCCCTGCTTTGTAAAGTTTGCTCTCATACAACCACTCTTTCCACCCTCTTACTTTCTCTTTCTCTTCCTCTCCCTCTGCCTCCAGCCTTTCATACCTATAAGTGAATCTCATCCAAAATTGTTATTTGTGTATAATTTTACAACTGTAGGCAATATGATTATTGTAATTAAAGTTTGTAACATTTCACTTGATTGTATAAACGAGTATGAGGTTTAAGCTATTTTAATTGGTCAAAATCGGATTTACATACCACCTGAAGTATTTATTCCAACGCATGTATTCGACATATCAAAACAAACATCTCCAAATCCTTTAAAATTTATTCTATAATAACGTTGTTACAGTGTGAATTCTTTGTACTTTGTGATAATGTTTTCTCTTCTGCTATACGATCCTTGCACCCAATAGTTTCCAGACGCCATATTTGTTTTCAAAATATGACAGTATACATGCGATTTGCTACGACAGTGGCCGGCCGGAGTGGCCGAGCGGTTCTAGGCGCTTCAGTCTGGAACCGCGCGACTGCTACGGTCGGAGGTTCGAATCCTGTCTCGGGCATGGATGTGTGTGATGTCCTTAGGTTAGTTAGGTTTAAGTAGTTCTAAGTTCTAGGGGACTGATGTCCTCAGCAGTTAAGTCCCATAGTGCTCAGAGCCATTTTGCTACGACAGTGAAAGGATCGTGTGACCACTGGAGGTACTCTATTTTACTTATTTTATGTTTACCTCTAGATAAAGGTTAATTTTTTGTCAAAATAAACCCAAAACCTTGTTCTGAAATAGTGTTTCGTTTCTGCACTAGATAGTGCCACAAGTTCTTCCAAAAAATCGTAACACAACACACACACACAAATGTCATACTAACAAATGTAAATCCACTTGATGATGGAGTTTTAAAAGTTTGAAACGTGTCGTAGAGATAAATAAACAGTGACTGCTAACAGTAAATTTGTTTCATTTAATGTCAGAAACATCCACAGTAAACCCTAATGTAAAATGTTCGCATTTAAAGTTACACTTTGGATTTTATCTTATGGGGGTAAGTCAGAGCTGTTGGCTGGTGATGCTGGTATGATGGGAGGTGGCGATACACAGTGACAGAGACAGCAGTCGCCACGGATGTGATTCGTGAGTTGAAGTGGTAATTACGCATTTTTTGTTGTGGGTAAAACAATACTTAGAGGAACTGAACCTATGACATACTGCTATAGAGGATTTTCACGATACTTTTAGTGATGTGAAAAAATGTGTTTGCTTAGCCACTGCAAATAAGGGGTAGGCAGTACTTTTAGGTAGGAGTGGTCAACAGACAGGTATTCTAGTGTTGTTTACAAGGTCAGCGTGAGTCCGTTTGCAGAAAACATTGCTCCAGCATTCAGGAGTGTCTTTGAAGTTAGAATGCTCAAGGGTTCATGGGACATTCTAGGCAGGAATTTCGTTTACGAAGAACTGTTGCGTTTTGACAGGTATTACCTCTCTCTCTGTCTGTCTGTCTGTCTGTCTGTCTCTCTCTCTGCTGCTGCAGGTGCTGAGAAAGCTCTTAGCATTAATGGCAGAGTGCTCTGAAAATAACCATGTTACTGGAGGCTACTTTTGAAAGTTTTCAGAATGGGTATATTAGAGAGTTGTATGTCAGTAAGGACTTTGCCTGTGAAAATGATTCACAGAATCTGTTGTTTACAAAGAGGGAGGTCCACAGGCCACAAATCACACACACACACACACACACACACACACACGCGCGCGCGCGCGCACACACACAAATTTTACGAAAGTATGCTATTGTTTTAGACCAGCGACAGTTTCCGTTGGCTCTTGTCTATCTATACACATGAGGCTGATTGCATAATTTTGTTTGAATGCTGCAGAATGGACCATGTCACTCTTCTCAAATCATAACAGGACTCTGCACTCTGTTTCACGTGGCAGCTGCTTGGAATGTGGTGCTGAGTGTCTTGCTGTAGTTCTGCCAGTGGTCATCAGCTATAGCAACCGTTGGCAGCAGGCGTGACAGGTGTACTACAGGCTGCAGTCGCAGGCAGAGCGTCAAGTGAGCCACACCACCACCCCAACATGACGTGTCACCACCCCTCCCTCCCAGCAGCCAGCACCTTGCGCCGCGCCGTACTGTACGTGTTAAATAGGCGATTACAAGCGCCGTGAGCAGTAGTAGCTTTTATCTTCTGCTGTGCTAGCACCCAGTAATTTACAAAGCCTTTTGTGTTGTTTTTATATCCGACAGCATGTGGCTATAATTTACAGATGAAGAGGTGTTACTCTTTGTGCAGCTGTTTTTAGAATGGTGGTATTATCAGTAGGAGCTATGTGTAGTCCGATCTTTTAACATCACGGCAGCTCTCATTTCTCTGTAATTTCTATATGTATACCCTATGTAGATTTGTTATTTATTTTGAGTTCACTTGTTACTAATTTCGAGAGGTACTGTGAATTTTTTTCCAGCAGGGTACCACCAGTTGTGTGATATCTTAAATTTTGAGCCATGTTGCAGTTTTAGGCACTAAATGTGTGGCATTATGCATATAGGTGTGTAGTTAGGGACCTCTTTACTTCAGTTTCCCACCAAAAGTAAATAAAATACACTAACCTAACCTTCCTTTCTGGCAGCTGACAGAGACAGACTGTTTCTCGCCATTTCCAGGGGAGGGTTGAGATGAGGGGGGGGGGGGGTGCGGTTACGTCATAGGAGTGGTGTGAGGGGTGGAGGAGTTAGCTTACTGGAGGTAGCCTAATTTCCGTATATCCCAGCAAACTTTCCATCCATTTCCAGGGGATAGAAGGGGTGTGACATCATAGGAAGCCGGCCGCTGTGGCCGAGCGGTTCTAGGCACTTCAGTCCGGAACCGTGTTGCTGCTACGGTCGCAGGTTCGAATCCTGCCTCGGGCATGGATGTGTGTGATGTACTCAGGTTAGTTAGGTATAAGTAGCCCT
Organism: Schistocerca cancellata; assembly: GCF_023864275.1. Classification (NCBI taxonomy): domain Eukaryota; kingdom Metazoa; phylum Arthropoda; class Insecta; order Orthoptera; family Acrididae; genus Schistocerca; species Schistocerca cancellata. The sequence continues at coordinate 537,135,947 of NC_064628.1, read as the reverse complement.
TAGTCTAGGAGACTGATGACCTCAGATGTTAAGTCCCATAGTGCTCAGAGCGATTTTGAACATCATAGGAGATGGGGAAAACCCAGCTGCTACACTCCTGGAAATAGAAAAAAGAACACATTGACACCGGTGTGTCAGACCCACCATACTTGCTCCGGACACTGCGAGAGGGCTGTACAAGCAATGATCACACGCACGGCACAGCGGACACACCAGGAACCGCGGTGTTGGCCGTCGAATGGCGCTAGCTGCGCAGCATTTGTGCACCGCCGCCGTCAGTGTCAGCCAGTTTGCCGTGGCATACGGAGCTCCATCGCAGTCTTTAACACTGGTAGCATGCCGCGACAGCGTGGACGTGAACCGTATGTGCAGTTGACGGACTTTGAGCGAGGGCGTATAGTGGGCATGCGGGAGGCCGGGTGGACGTACCGCCGAATTGCTCAACACGTGGGCCGTGAGGTCTCCACAGTACATCGATGTTGTCGCCAGTGGTCGGCGGAAGGTGCACGTGCCCGTCGACCTGGGACCGGACCGCAGCGACGCACGGATGCACGCCAAGACCGTAGGATCCTACACAGTGCCGTAGGGGACCGCACCGCCACTTCCCAGCAAATTAGGGACACTGTTGCTCCTGGGGTATCGGCGAGGACCATTCGCAACCGTCTCCATGAAGCTGGGCTACGGTCCCGCACACCGTTAGGCCGTCTTCCGCTCACGCCCCAACATCGTGCAGCCCGCCTCCAGTGGTGTCGCGACAGGCGTGAATGGAGGGACGAATGGAGACGTGTCGTCTTCAGCGATGAGAGTTTCTTGCGTGTTTGGCGCCGTGCAGGTGAGCGCCACAATCAGGACTGCATACGACCGAGGCACACAGGGCCAACACCCGGCATCATGGTGTGGGGAGCGATCTCCTACACTGGCCGTACACCACTGGTGATCGTCGAGGGGACACTGAATAGTGCACGGTACATCCAAACCGTCATCGAACCCATCGTTCTACCATTCCTAGACCGGCAAGGGAACTTGCTGTTCCAACAGGACAATGCACGTCCTCATGTATCCCGTGCCACCCAACGTGCTCTAGAAGGTGTAAGTCAACTACCCTGGCCAGCAAGATCTCCGGATCTGTCCCCCATTGAGCATGTTTGGGACTGTATGAAGCGTCGTCTCACGTGGTCTGCACGTCCAGCACGAACGTTGGTCCAACTGAGGCGCCAG